>NW_015112631.1:313899-325249 GCF_001443285.1 Poecilia latipinna
AAGTTCTAATTCCACTAGTAGAATATTCCATTCCCCCGTTACCTAGCAACCCCAGCCAAGCCAAGGCCGTTACCTAGCAACTCAGTTCTAGTTCCACTGGCAGATTATTCCACTTACAGGAAAAATGTTTTGTTATAAGTGAAATGACCTGCCAGTGTAACTTTTCTGAAAACTTATTTTTCAAGTTGAATTATGAATTTAATCAATATTAAGAAATTATTGAGTTAAAAGAAGCTCCCATGTTGCTGAAAAGTTCCTTATTTCATGTGTGCTACAATATTTCAACTTTGTCATCAATATTAAGGAATTATTGACTTAAAACAAGCTACTACATTTCGCTAAAAAGTTACTAAGTTGTTTTCCTTAAATTTCAAGTGTACTAAGATATTTGCTATAAAAACTAGACAAAAGTACTTGGTAAGATTTTGTGTTTTTGGAGTGCAGTTGTTTTAACACAATAGTTGTGTTGGTTTATTTCAGAAACATGAAACCTTTACAAACCAAAGAGCCATTTTTGCCCTTAGTTCGGCTTAATGAAACTTATTTAGAACAATTTATCATTTTGTTGAACATCTACTGCAGGAAATGCATTGTCATTCTTACATAACCACTATTTTATTTAGATTTCTGTGTTTTAAAATAAAATGGAACATTTTCAAAAACAAATGCAAAAAGAGGATGAATAAATTTTCTTTAATGGGTTGTTGATTTTTCTGGAGAATATTAGAGTCACAGTTTTCAACCCAATGACAAGAAAAATAGATTTAAAAACATGTTGCTGATAAAGTATAAGGGCCATACTAAGAAAAATAAATTAATAAAAAATAAAATTACGACAATAAAGTTGCAATTTTGACTTTATTTTTGAAGTGTGACCTTATTCTCACATTACCACTATCATGGTTATTCTTATAAAATTATGACTTTTTATTTTATTTTTCTTAGCATCACCCTAATATGCTGTCATGTCTTTTAATGCAATTATGCCATGAAAAAATATTGTAAAACCTGGATTTGTTATTATATCTCTATTTAAAAATATTAATCGGTTTATTATTTTTACCCCTGGTGGAAAGCAGGCCAGTGGTTTATTTTTGTTCTATTATTAGATTTAAGCCTTATGTTTATCAGAAATCGCAGGAATTTGCAGGATTATTGCTAATTCAGATTGTGAACAATAGCCTCCCTGCCCCCTGCTGTGCAGTTTGTTACAGTAAAATGTCTCCTAATCTGTAGTTACTGTAACCTCCCCTCTGGTGGCGGTCACACCGATATGAGTAACCTGATATGGAATCAAGCACCTCTCCCATATTTACTGTGAAATGCTCATCAATTTTTCATTTCTCTGCCTCTGAAACCATTCTGCAACAATTTAAAATGTGTCCACATCTGAAAACTGAAGCTTCAGTGTAAAAAGTTTGAGTAACTCGACTCGCCTCCCTTTGTGCTCCTCCTTCTCACCCCGGCCTGTAAAACCAATCTTGTGGCTAATCGCTAACAGCCGCGTTGCCACCTTGACGTAACGCCGTCCTCGGGGATTGAATGTCGAGGTTTTGTCTTACGAAGCTTCGGCGCATGCTCCATCATCTCTGAAAAACGCTGAGGTCATTTTCTCACCTGGACTCGCTGCAGAAAGCTTCAACTTTTAACACAAAACCAGACAAATAAGCAGCTAGAGACACTTTTATAAAAAAAACCCAACATAAACATCACAGGAGTGAGTGTCTAAGACCTCAAGGTGATTCACTGTAAATTAATACGTAATGTCTCGAAACACCATAATCTCTCTTCACCACAACAAACCAGCAGTTGTGTTGAATACAGTTATTATCTGTGTTTGTTTCTACTGCTGGTATTTACAACTCTGGGGCTCCGTTTACTGGAAATTCATCCGTGTTTTTATTTAAAGTGGGTTTTGGTGATAAAAATCAGACATCAGTTTTCAGTTGCAAACATTAAAAAGCTACAATCTTATAAAAGGAACTGATTTTTACAGTGAAAGGCTCTTAAAATGACAGTGCACAAAGAAATTTGAATAAACGTGCTATTCGTATAAACAGTTTCAACACTATAAAAACACTAAATTTCACCAAGTATTTTTTTCCCAGATTTTAGCAAATATCTTATTACACTTAAAATAGACAAAACTAACTTTCAAGTAACTTTTCAGTAAGATATAGGAGCTTGTTTTAAGTAATTAATTCCTTAATATTGATCAATTAAATGCTGAAAATCAATGACTTGGTGCAATCTGCTTCGATGGAAACTTTTAATATTATTTTGAAGAAATAATTTAATTAATTGTTTTATATTTTGTACTTATGGAAGAATGTTTTTCTGGTACTAGCAGAGCTAGTGCTTTTTAAAATCTAGTTTCTAGTGCAAATAAATTATTACACTTGAAATAAGACTAAACTAACTTACAAGTAATTTATTAGTAAGATATAGGAGTTTGTTCTGAACCAATATTTTATTATCACTGCCAAATTATTTCACTTATAACAAGATATTTTCCACAGTGTTATAAGTTATATCATCTGCCAGTACATTTTCCATTGAAATTATTTAGTAAAACAAGCTCCAGAAAAATCACTTGAGTTAGTTTTGTTCTATTTTAAGTGTACTGAGATATTTGCACTAGAAACTAGACAAAAAAAATACTTGGTAAGATTTTGTGTTTTTGCAGTGTAGTTCCACTGGTAGATTTTTTTTTAACGTTTGGGGAAAAATGTCTTGCTGTAAAGAGGAACTAGTATTTTTTTTAAATCAGTATTTAAGCAATATTGACTTAAAACAAGCTGCTGAAGAGTTACTTGTTAGTTTTGTCTTTTGTCAGGAGGATATTTGCAGAAAAAACTCTTGGTAAAGTTTTGTTTTTGCAGTGAAACTCTTGTTTTCTTCAAGTCCCTTCCCCTCCGGACTCAGTGTTCCTGTGGGATCCGGTCATGTTTGACCTGCTCTCATACGTAGTCCTTCCTCTCTAAAACCGGGCCGCCCACGGACCGGGCTGAGTACGCCATCCTGGAGCTGTTGTACCGTGTCTCCCGAGGCGGACAGGAGCAGCAGAGAAGTCCTCCTCCGAGCACCAGGAGAGCAGCGGCGCCCCAGCCGACGTACAGCGCCGCCCCCAGCTCCCGCCGCTGGGCGTCGGTCAGCAGCGGGTTGTAGAAGTCCCTGATGATGGTGTGGGCCGACCAGGAAACGGGGATGAGCTCCATGGCGCCAGAAACGATGAATAGCACCCCGGATACGATGATCACCTTGGCCTTGGAGGCCTCGTCCTCGATGCAGTTGGTGCACTTTGCCCCGGCGATGGCCACCAGCACGGCCAGGATGGCCAGCAGGATGGAGATGACGGTGAGCGCGCGGGCCGCCTGGAGGTCCGGCGACAGCGCCAGCATGGAGTCGTACACCTTGCACTGCATCTGGCCGGTGCTCTGCACCACGCAGCTCATCCACAGGCCCTCCCAGATGATCTGCGCCGTCACGATGTTGCTGCCGATGAACGCCGTCACCCGCCACATGGGCAGGGCGCACGCCACGATGGCGATGATCCATCCCAGGATGCACAGGGAGATGCCAATCAGCTCCAGTCCTATAGACATACTGGCTGCTGATGTCGCCCAGTTAGTGTTAGTGAGTGTGTGTGTGATGATCTGTTACCTGGACTGGTAAAGTATCCGTTTTATACCAGTGGGTTGGAGCAGGGGAGGAGTCTGGGATGGAGGTGACATCACTAGGAGGAGAGGAAGGACCTGGGGACTCTCAGGACTCTCTGCTATCGGCTTACAGGGCCACAAAGAGGCTCTTTACAGCCGAAAGGCCGTACACTGCAAAAACACGTCTCAACAAGAGTTTTTGGCCTAGTTTTAGTTAAAATATCTTCATACACTTAAAATAAAACAAAACTGATTTAGAAGTGGCTTTTCAGCAAAATAGGAGCTTTTTCTAAGCCAATAACTACTTAATACTGATGAAAAGGTTGTAGTTCCACTGGCAGATTCTTTTACTTAAAAGTGAAATAAACTGCCAGTGGAACTAGAGCGTTTTATTGATTTAGAACAAGCTCCTATATCTTGCTGAAGACATATTGGTAAGTTAGATATTTGCACTAGAAACCAGACTAAAATGTTTTTCAAATGAAAAACACAAAACCTTATTTTTGATCAGTTTGTAGTGGAAATATTGTAGCACAAGTGAAATAAGGAACTTTTCAGCAACTGCAATAATAATTCAAATTCAAAAACGCTTTTTAAAAAAAGTACTAGTTCCACTGGAAGATTATTTTACTTATAACAAAACATTTTTCCCATGTTATGAGTGAAATAATCTGCTGGAGGAACTAGAACTGAGTTGCTAGGTAACGGGCTGGGCTTGGCTGGGGTTGCTAGGCAACACGCAGTGGAACATTCTACTGGTGGAAGTAGAACTTTTTTTAATCAATATTAAGGATTTATTTACTTTAAACAAGCTACTGTATCTTGCTGAAAACTTACTGGTAAGTTAGGTTTGTTGTATTTCAAGTGTACAAAGACATTTGTACTAGAAACTAAACCAAAAATACTTGGTGAGATTTTGTATTTTTGCAGTGAAACACGTCTTTTTGTACCCAAAGACATTTTGCATGCAGATTTTGTTCACAGAAATAGAAAAAGGTTCCTATAAAGTGCTCAAGTCTGAGATCTTTCAGACTAATTTGTTGATAAAATCGTTGCTTACTTCAAACTTTTCATCTTTCTTGCTACAAATTACTTTGGTACACTGCAAAAACACAAAGTCTTATATTGTTGGTTTGGTTTTACTACTTTAGTACACTTGAAATAAAACAAATCTAACTTGTAAGTGACTTTTCAGCATAATAAAGAAACTTGTTTTAAGTTAGTAATTTTCCTTAATATTAATGAAAGATTTATGGCAGATTTTTACTTCAAGAAAAATGGGGGGAACATTTTAAGAGTGAAATAATTTTAGAGTGAATCTGGTACTTTTTAAAGCTATATTAAAGAATTGTTGACATAGAACCATCATATATTTTGCTGAAAAGTTACTTGTAAGTTTTTTTCCCCCTTTTTCTCAAACTTCTATTGTACTAAGATATTTGTTCTGGAAACTAGACCAAAAATACTTAATGCAATTTTCTGTCTTTGCAGTGTGGGCTCCAGGGATTCAATGTAATGACTTATCAGTTAGAATGGTCTAGTCAAAGTCAAGACATGAGTCAGAATTGAGAAACTAGGGCAAGACGTACAAATTGTTGTTCTTTGTTGTTTCTATTTAAGGTTTCAGTCTTTCTATTTTATTGAAGTCTTTTACACTGAACTGTAAAAAAACACGTGAAAGTTTGCAGTTTTAATATTGAAAACTATGAACAGTTTTATAATTCACTTCAGTAAAGAAAACATCAGATTCCTGCAGCTGAAGTGAAGTTAGTATCTGTATCCAGAGCTTCTCTGGAGTCTGGACAGTTTCCAGAGGAATGCCGCCGTTCCTCAGCCTCCCTCTGCTGACTGAAACCAAACAAGATGGCTGCCTCCTGACCAGTTATCACAAAGTCAACTCATGGATGAGGAAGGTGGACATCCCTCACTGTAGGTCTGGGCTTGCAGAAAGAAATTCACTTCTCCTTTTACCTTTTCGAAGCAGCTGCGTCAAAATAATGCAAAATAAAGTTATTTCCTCTGATTTTTAACTCTGGAAAAAGTTCTAGTTCCACTGGTAGATTATTTTACTTAAAAAGATTTTTTTCCCCTGGTATAAATGAAATAATCTGCCAATGAAACTAAGACTTTTAGTTTAGTCTTATTTCAAATGTACTAAGATGTTTAAGTTTTAAACCAAAATTACTTGGTAAGATTTTGAGATTTTGCAGTGCAGACCTTTTTGCTGCATAGCCACCAACATTTCAGCTTGTAGGGCAAGATAATTATGTTTAATAGTTATTAAACATAATTATTACAATTATGTTTAATTATTTTATGTTTAAATTATTAAACATAAAATTACAATTCCAGAGGACAACTTGAGAAAACTAAAACCTTTCATTTAAAAGATTTAACTCTAGAATAATGTTGTTGTTTAAAGGGTTTGCCAAGCAGTTTGGATTTCCGGGTATCTTACATCTTTAGTACAATAAAAATATAACTAATATATTTAAATGTTCTCTGCTGCTCAGTTAGTTTTTAGCTCTAGCATTTAGCAACAAGAATTACTGCACTGCAGTCTTATGACAAGCTTATCTGGTTTGGTGGTTTTCCAATCAGCATTTCCTCCTGATCAAACTGGAGCATTGATACATTTACGCAACAATTATTTATTCAAAGTTCTTTATTGTTTAGAATTGTGGTAAGTAAAACTACAAATTTCTACAATCGATTTTAAATGTAAAATAAGTAGAGCCACCATAAAGGATTGATTTGGGCTCAAAAATGCATGTTTTACATATAAAAAGGGCAATAAGTGCAACATGTAAAATATTTCTACTGAAATACAAACCAAATTAAGAACATCAATCAACTCCTTAAAACATTACAGATACTTAGGATTATTCTCCAACAGCACTTCATTAAGCCAACAACATTTAAAAATGCAGACATTCCAGATGAGCTCATTAAAAATGTAATTTTTTTGTTTTCTTTTGGATGCAAAACATTAACAAACGTTCTAAACTACTTTAAAAGAAACTAATGAAATCACTAATTCTACCATATGCAACTCACAATATTTACTCAGTGCTTCCAATGTAACACAGAAACGTAAGAAAGAAAACTAAAACTATGGTGCAGGATTTTTACTGAACAGAGAGAAAGTTTCATTTTTATGGTTTTTCTTGGCAAATAAAAATAACTTTAGTGGCAAAAACTACTTGACCCACTGTGAGTAAGTGAAAAACAAAGTTTGAAAAGCAAAAATACAAAATATACCCAAGTATTTTTAGCTTAATTTCTAGTGGAAATTTTCTAGTACACTTAAAATAAGGCAAAAGTAACATGAAAGTAATTTTTCAGCAAGAAATAGTTTGATTTAAGTCAATAATTCCTTAATCTTGATGAAAAGCTCCACTTCCACTGGCAGATTATTTCACTTATGTCCCCATGTTGTAATTTAAATGAAACTAAACCTTTTTAAAACCAATATTAAGGAATTATTTACAGCTCTTATATCTTGGTGAAAAGTTAGTTTTAGATATTTGCACTAGAAACTAGACAAAAATACTTGGTAAGGTTTTGTGTTTTTTCAGTTTTTAGATGTTTTTGTCCTTTTCAGTTCTGCTTCCGGAGTCTTTGATGAGTTGGTAGATGTTGGTCGGCGCGTGAGAGCGGAGCAGATGTTGCTTCAGACGTAGTCTCTCCTGTCATAGCCGCTCGGTACCACCGATCTGGTTTGGGAGTACGGCGTTCTGTACCTTTTCTCCGGCCCCCGAGGGCAGCTGGAGGACAGGATGCCGCCTCCGATGAGCAGGAAGGCGGCGGCGGCCCAACCCAAATACAGAGCAGCACCGATCTCCCTCTTCTGCGCCTCTGGTATGGCCAGACTGTAGAACTCCATGATGATGGTGTGAGCGGACCAGGACACGGGGATTATCTGGGTGAGGGAGGCCAGAACAAAAGCCCCTCCGGAGGTGATCATCACCCGCGCTTTAGCCGCCTCTTCGTCCACGCAGTTGGTGCACTTTGCCCCCATGACGGACATCAGGAGTCCCAGAACCCCCAACACAATGGAGATGACGGTGAGGGCGCGGGCGGCCTGAAGGTCGGCGCTCAGAGCCAGCATGGAGTCGTACACCTTGCACTGCATCTGTCCGGTGCTCTGGACCACGCAGCTCATCCAGATGCCCTCCCAGATGGTCTGCGCCGTCACGATGTTCACCCCGATGAACGCCGACACTCTCCACATGGGCAGAGCGCAGGAAACGATGGCGGAGATCCATCCCAGCAGAGCCAGAGTCACGCCTAGTATCTCAAATCCCGCTGACGGCATGTCTGAAGAAATCCCCTCCACGATCAGCACCCACTGACGGATCGAGTGAGCGTCCAGCAGGTTGAACTTCCAGATAAGCAGCAGGTTGCTTAGAGGGAGGAATCGAAGGCGGAACCTCTTGATTATTGGAGAATTCAAATTCTCTCTCGTTTGAACAGTGGAAAGCTCGGCCTTGGAATGTAAACAGCTCCAGTTTAATCATTCAACTCCCACAGAGCCAGTAGCTCTCCCACCTGTTTGGGTGAGGGGAGTAAGCAGGTGGAGAGTGGTTAAAACCTAACAGAGAATGAATGACTGAAAGTAGGCAGCAAACTAAAAGCCTCTGCTGCTGCTGAGAAGCACATTCAGTCATCTTAAAGGTGACCTAATACGCTTCCTAGAACAGGTCAGGTCAGGTCTTTGAGAAAAACAAAACATTCTCATTATCTCATTCTGAGACGATGATGTGATTTTAGTCTGCTCATTTCAGAGTACTTTGAGCTGTTTTAGGGCCTCTGTGACTTTAATTTAGAATATATTTCTCCTGGCCACGCCCCCAACTCAATGTTTACACTTGCATTTGAAAATGGCTGCGAACAGATACGTAATTATACAACCATACATCTTTGAGAAGCATTGGTGGAACCTCCTGCACAACCAACAAGAATGCAGCAAGTGGTTTGTGGATTGTAAGTCAACAACAAAACACTTGTCTTTTCCAGCAGCCATTGTACAGGGCGCACACTCCAAAAATACAAGATCTTACCAAGTGTTTTTGGTCTATTTCTGTGGAAATATTTTAGTGCACTTGAACAAAGACAAACTACTTACAAGTAGCTTTCAGAAAAATACAGGAGCTTGTTTCAATTCAACAATGCTGAAAAATTGATTAAAAAAAAATACTAATTTCATGTATTTTTCAAATGTTAAGTGAAAAAATCTGCCCATAGAAGTCGTACTTTTTCATCATTTTTGACTTAAAACAAGCTCCTGTATCAAGCTTCAAACTTACTTGTAATTAGTTTTGTCTTATTTCAAGTGTATTAAGACATTTGCACTAAAAACTAGACAAAAATACTTGGTAAGTTTTGTTTTTGTAGCGTACGGCAGTAAAACCAGTTAATCAAAAGTGCTAGAGCTCTGCTTGGGTTGCTAGGTAACGGACTGAGTTTGTGGGGTTGCTAGGTAACAGGCAGTGCCTGCTCATTTTCCCCATTATATTGAGAAGGCTTTTGAAATGACTTATTTTTGAAACTCCAAAAAAGATGAACTTATTGCCAAAAACATCTGGGTATTTTTAGAAGCAGTAGAGACCCAGACATATAGACACCATGGGGAAAATTCATGTCACAGCAGCAAAGAACTAAATTGCAAATTGCAATAAGCAACTAACAATGACAAGCAATCAATCACAATGAAAAACAACACACAATATAAAATAACTAAAAACTACACACCAAGACAAAAAGTCTGGTAAACATTCTGTGAATAAACTATAATGGTGACGCATCCGAAACCTACAAAATGCCAAAAAGCTAAATAAGTACAAGTCCCATAACTCCACACCGACGTGGGTCTGGAGGATTCCAAGGACAAGAACTGCAAATAGAGAATGAGCCGGTGTGGTGGAGGAGGCTGATGAAACTCTGTGTGTGCACATAGTTGGGGGATGGGCTTATCACTTTCCCCTTCACAGGTGAAACTTTTGAGTCTGCTAGTTTCAAAAATGCTCCGCAAGTTTCAGTCAAAAGGAGGGAAGTGAGTTAGACTGATAAGAAAATGATGAGCAGCTGAAGGGGAGTAAACGAGTGAGACAGAACAAAGACGGAGCCTAAACATTAATAACAGAAATAAATACTAAATCCAACAAACGCATCTAATACTCAACAAGAAGGAGCAACTTCAACTAACAGAAGAAATAAAGTCAAACAGGAAGATAAATGCAAAAGAACAAATCCAAAACTAAACATAAACTTAACATATTGCACAGTATTTTTGGTCTAGTTTCTCAGTACACTTAAAATATAGACAAAACTAACCTACAATGAACTTTTCAGTCAACAATTTTTTAATTGTTGACTGAAAAGCTTGTTTTAAGTCAACAATTCTTTAATATTGATGAAAAAAGCTGGCTTCACATGTAGATTATTTCACTCATAACAAGGGAAAACTGTCTTGTTCTGAATTAAATAATCTTCCAGGGGAACTAGTACTTTTTAAAATTAACATTAAGGAACTATTAAAACACTATCCTATATATTGCTGAAAAGTTAATTGTAAATTAGTTTTGTCTTACTTAAAGTGTACTAAGATATTTCTACTAGAAAGTAGACCATAAATACTTGGTAAGATTTTGTGTTTTTGCAGTAAATAAACTTGGATAAGGGAAAATAAATAGTCAATACAAGAAAATAACAGAACCAAAAGCCCAAAATGTTAAGGGACTTTCCAGAGAGGTCGTACCGGGTAGAAAAATAAAAACGTTGAAACCAAACAAATTTCTTAAATGGACAGAACTTATAGCGCTTTTCCAATCATTTTGTCTACTCAAAGCGCTTTACGTGAGAGTCACCTTCACCCATTAACACACACATTTCTACACCGATACGCAGCTCAGTAAGCAGTTTGGGGTCAGAGTCGCATCAACATGTGGCAGGAGGAAACTGGACTCGAACCTACAACCTTCCGATCACAAGATGACTACTCAACCCACAGAGCCACAGATAAAAACAACTTCTTTTTCATCATAAAACTTAATCTTTTTTAATCATTATTAAAATGACAGATTATTATAACTTCTTGAACTGTTATTTGCTATGCTCTTCGTTCTGACTGGCTGTCAAATCCAATGCTAGTTCCTCAAGCTAGCACAGCTAGCGCGAAACGAAAGGTTTCTGTCAAGAAAAGGACAAAAGGAAGCGTCAGAAGCCCTGCTATGGAAGGCTACAAAAATCAGAAGGTAAACGACTAATAATTACTAAATAGTGACTAAAATTGAGACAATATCATTCTAAAAGTCGATGTTTCTTCACCTGTTTTGTAGTAATGGCCAGAAGCTAATGCTGTTCAGGGGGCCGTGGCATTGGAAAGTTCGGGAATTTGTGTACACCTAACTAAGTGAGTAATATTTTAAAGTTTTATATTATTTGCTGATTATAATAACCAATAACTAAGTTGAGTTGGATTTAGCTAATTGCAAATAAGCTAAATTATCTTATTTCCAAATAAGCTAATTCGGAATTAGCTAAATGCAACTGTTGTTGGCATGACAAATGCGGAAGGGGATTAATAGTAGGCTTACGCAGATTTGCTTATGTAAGCAGATCTTTAATATATTTTTTATTTAAGATATTGATTAAATTATGTACTACTTTTAATTCGTTACTAACAGTTG
>NW_015112631.1:328502-344845 GCF_001443285.1 Poecilia latipinna
AGTTGCCCTGTTTTAATAAGCTGATGAGAGAAGTTGAATGAACACTTTTGAAAAGATTATATAACCGATGTGCTAATTAGTGAGTTTTCTTTTGCTTGATTAATTATAGAACTGTGCACTAAGGAAGTAGAATGTGGATCAAACTGAGCAGAAATGGGTAAAACTACTAAAGTAAATGATGAATCATCATTTTTAACCAAATAACCAGCCTTTGAATCAGAGATTTGTTACCAAGTATTACCAAGCTTCTGGTTACAATCACACTGCATTATATGCCACCCCACAAAATCCATATATAATCAAATATTTTGTAAAGTGTCCTTTGTCATAGTGAATGAAAACCAGAAGAAGAAAAAACCAAAATGGAGATTTTTCCAGGACCATAAATGGTGGTAACCTCAGGAGCAAAGGGATTGTGTCTCTACAGCAAAGCTTGAGCCACTGTGTTAAAGTATCTGTCTAAACGTCCATTTAAATCCTCATGATATCCTTCATTACTGCTACTTGAGGACTCCTCACTTCCCTAAATGAGTTCAGTAAATGTCAGGGTTCTGCTCATATTTTACTCGTATAAATGTTTTTGCGACTGACTTTGTAGATTAGCTTCCTCTTAAATGTAAGATAGTCTACTTATTTTGTGGGTTTGGCACAACCTCTAGCAGATTTTTTTTTCAGTTTATCGTGAAATATGTCTACACAGGAAAGTTAAATATAATCTGTGGTCACTGAATGGAGGTTTCTACCACATTCAGATGAGTCTGAGCTAAAACCCCCCCAAAAAACTCTAACTTTCCACTGCTGTGTGTTTTTGTAGTCATTCTAAACACACAGCAAAAACACAAAATCTTACCAAGTATTTTTTATCTAGTTTCTAGTGCAAACATCTTCGTACACTGGAAATAAGGCTAAACTAATTTAGATGTAACTTCTCAGGAGGTTATAGGCTCTTGATTTGAGTCAATAATTCCTTGATATTGATTTTAAAAAAGTACTACTTCTACTAGCAGGCTGTCTCACTCATAAGACATTTTCCCCATGTTTTCAGTGCCAGTAGAACTATAACTGGGTTGCTAGGTAACGGGCTGGGCTGGGGTTGCTAGGTAACGGCATTACCAGTGGCACTCAAACTTTTTCATCTATATTAAGGAGTTATTTGCTTAAAACAGGCTCATATTTCATGCTGAAAAGTTACTTGTAAGTTAGTTTTGTTTGATTTCCAGTGTACTAAGATATTTGCACTAGAAATGAGACAAAAGTACTTGGTGATACTTTGTGTTTTTGCAGTGCATTTTTGGCTTCATTTGTGTGACTTCCAGGAAGAAAAATGGTGCAATTCAATCTGAAAAGAAGCTTTTTGCTCCTGTTTTATCTCAATATCTCAGCATATATGAGTTTTTTGAAGCACTTTCCTTTATGTTTTTATGTTCACCTTTCTGTAAGTTCTGGATGCATTTCACCTGTGTTGCACGGCACCTTAAGAAGGATGAGGTAAACAATTTCAAACAACTGATCAATAGACTCTTTGTCTCTCAGTTTGGACTCAGTTACAGTCCAAATTTCATCCCCCCTCCGAACAGATGGAGACCTTTATCTCTTAGTCAGTTTCGCCTTGCAAGTGGAGGACAGGTCACAACGGACGGAGAGCAGAAGGCGCTCCTCGGAAACAAGCCCCCCATTGTTCCTCACCTGCACTTACGCTGAAATAAAACTCCTCATTTGGGCTCGCACCAGAACCGCTCTTATTGGTCAGACGCTGCTGACTGACAGGCCTGGCATGTGTTCGAGCTTCTGCATACCCAAGTAATTTGTAGTATGAAAGTATTCATTTTAACAACAAATTAGAGTTAAAGAAAAGCTGAAAGCACAGAATTAAAAACTTGGTTTTCCATTTTTAGGAACAAAATCTTTATACAAGATGTACAAAAAGGCATTTTTTAACAACGTGTTTGTTGGTCTAGTTTCTAGTGAGAATATCTTAGTACACTTGAATTAAAATAAAAACTTTTTAGCAAGATACAGGAGCTTGGTTTAAGTAAATATTTCCTTGATATTGATGAAAAATTTCTAGTTCCTCTAGAAGATTATTTTACTTTTAACAAAAACATTTCTTCCATATCATAAGCGAAATAATTTCCCAGTGAAACTAGAACTTTTTCATCATTATTAAGAAATTATTTACCTAAAACAAACTCTATATCTTACCGAAAATTTTATTATGAGGTAGTTTTGTCTTATTTCAACTGCACTGTGAGATATTACCTGTAGAGACTAGACAAAAATACTTGGTAAGATTTTATGGTTTTACAGTGCGCTGAAGAAAGACCAAAAGTTTTTAAGTAATTATTAATTTTAATAACTAATTAGTTTTAATGAAAAAGCTAAAATCTCAGATTGAAACATTTTACAGGAACATTTTCCTTTTTTAGGAACAAAATCTACATGAAAAATGTACAAAAATAAAATCTGACCAAGTATTTTTGGTCTAATTCTGGTGGAATATCTCAGTTCACTTTGAATTAAATAAAGTCAAGTTTATTTGTTTCACACATTTCAGTTACAATGCAGTTCAAAGTGCTTCACATCATGAAAACATCAATTATGAAGCAGTTAGTACATTTGGTCAAATATAAAACTCATCAGTCAAATACACATCAAATATATTGATCAACGATTCACTTATTACCAATCAAAGATAACTCTAAACAGTCTTGTTTTAAATAAACTCTGTTTCAGCTGGTTTGAAAAGACAAAACTAACTTTGAAGTAACCTTACAGCAAGATTTTAAGTCAATAATAATTAATTATTGATTAAAAAGTATTGATTAGTTCCACTGGGACATTATTTCACTCATATCAAGACATTTTTTCCCATGTTGTGTTTTTCTCTTAAGAATTATTGATTAAAAACAAGATCCTATATCCTACTGAAAAGTTACCTCCAAGTGTAAATATAAACTGGACAAAAATATTTGGTAAAGTTTAGTGTTTCTACAGTGTACTGAAGTAATTTGCATAAAATATCCAAAGTTTTGAAGTAAATCTAAGAAACAAAAAGTTTATAGGAACAGAATCTACGTCAAAATGTCTTTAGGTGCAAAAAGACATTATTTCACTGCAAAAACAACATTTTACCAAGTATTTTTAGTTTTAGCACATATGAAGTAAGATAAAACTAACTTTAAGAAATTTTTCAGCAAGATAGGTGAGCTTGTTTTAAAGAAACTAGAGGGAAGTGCTTGGGAAGGTTCTCTGTCTTTGTTATTCTATCCACAAACATTTTCAGTCATGTCAGTCGTTCAGACATAGTCCTTCCTGGTGTATCCGTTGACCGAAGCGCTTTTGATGGCTGAGTAATCCACCCTGGGCGCCACGGAGACGCCGCCACTCGGCGCTGCTGCAGCTGCTGCTGCAGCTTTAGACGGACAGGAGCAGCAGAGCAGAGCGCCCCCCAGGATGAGCAGGCAGGACGCGGCCCAGCCAAAGTACAGAGCGTTCCCGAACTCCCGCTTCCCGGTCTCCTCCAGCATGGGGTCGTAGAAGCCCAGCACGATGGCGTGGGCCGTCCACGACACGGCCACCAGCATCAGCAGCCCGGCCGCCACGAACGTCACGCCGGACGCCACCACCAGCCGCGGCTTGCTGCTCACGTCCCGGCTGCAGTTGGTGCACTTGGCGCCGGCCACCGCCAAGCCGATTCCCACGATGCTCATCACCATGGAGACAATGACCAAGGCCCGGGCGGCCTGCAGGTCGGTGGGAAGCCCCAGCATGGACTCGTGGACGCGGCAGTGCATCTGGCCCGTGCTCTGCACCGAGCAGTTCATCCACAGGCCCTCCCAGATCACCTGGGAGATGACGATGTTCTGGCCGATGAAGGCCGCCACGCGCCACATGGGCAGGCCGCACGCCACCATCACCCCCAGCCAGCCTGCCACCGCCAGGATCATCCCCAGGATCTCCAGGCCCGCAGAGTACATGATGGGACACAAGGCCTTCTGTGTCTGCAGGCGAAGCCGATGTCGGATCTCTGCCGCTGGACGAGTTTAAGCCAGGAAGAAGGAGAGGGAGAAACGGATTCCTTTTACAGCTTGGAGGACTGAAGGTGGAGTCAGCTTCAGGTGGTTCACCTTTAAACTTTGGTACACTGCAAAAACACAATCCGACCAAGGAGTTTGGTCTAGTTGGTCTTGAGAAAACGAACTTTAAGTAACTTTTCAGCAAGAATCAGGAGCTTTTCTTTAAGTCCTTACTATTGATAAAAAAGAGACGACTAGTTCCAATGGCAGATTGTTTAATGACAAGACATGTCCCCATTTTTAAATGAAACAATCTCCCAGTGCGACATTTAATCCATGATGGCTAAAAAATAAATGTTTGGAGAGTAACTCTCAGTGTTTTAGCAAACAATGAGAGTTACCAATTATATTTGGTTTCCAGGGCAAACATCTTAGTCACTTGAAATAAGAAAAAAATAACTTACAATTAACTTTTCATCAAGAAATAGGAGCTTTGAAGATACAGAGTAATTTTTAGCAATTTAGTCGTAATAAATCTAAGTGGCATTTAGATTTAGGACAACAGGTGTAGTCTGTAGTCTCAATCTCATCTAGATTTAGGACAGGTAGTGTCGTCCTCAATCTGGCTTAGATTGAGGACGACACCTGGTGTAGATTTGGTCTAAATCTCATTTAGATTGAGGACAAAACTACTTTTAATTGTTTAAAAGTTTTGCACCCACTGCAAATATTGAGTATTTTTGTTTAGTTTCTAGTGCAAATATCTTAGTACTTGTGAAATAAGACAAAACTAACTATGATTTAGTTAGTTTACATTTAAATCTAAATGTTAATTAGATTTTAGGACAACACAAAACCTAAAGTGATTCAAAAATACACAGTAAACTGTTTTGCAACCGCTGCAAAAATTCAGTATTTTATGTTTATTTTCCAACTCAACTATCTTAGTACTTCTAAAGTGAGACACAATTAGCTTACAGGTAATGTTTCAGTAAGATTAGGAGCTTGTTTTAAATCAATAACTCCTTAATTTTGATGAAAAGTTCTGGTTCCACTGGCAGAATATTTGACTCGTAACAGGAGAAATATCCTGTAAGTGAATAAATCTACCAGAGGAACTAGAACGTCTTCATCGGTATTAATGGATTGTTGACTCCTGTGTCTTACTGAAAAGTTCTTTGTGAGTTAGTTTAGTCTTATTTCAAGTGTAGTAAGATATTTGCTGTAGAAACTAGATCAAAATGTTTGGTAATGTTTTGTTTTTGCCTTCACAAAAGACTGAAAGCTGCTCAATTCTTAACTGTTGTTGGACATTTTCATTACTCATTTTGAAGAAAGTGACATAAAACGAGTGTTTTAATCTAAATTAATTAAACAAAATGTAGTTAGTAAATATGTACTGTTACTGTTAGTAGTGAAATTGCTAAAATTATATGTTGGAAGCTTTTAGATCGTATTTACTGGATGTGGACCAGATTTGACGTCCTGGAAGAAAAGTTTGGCTCATTGTTTAAATTAGACTTTCCTGCATTAAAAAAGACAAAACAATGCAGCGTTTTGTTTTTAGCTGGTCAGCCATGCAGACAGAAGCAAAAATAAGTTTTTTTCCTTCAATGCTGCTATTGTTTGGCCTGCATACATCTAAAAAGAATAGAAGATAAGTTTTGTGGGCTTCAGCTGTAAATGTAATGATAAAATGTAAAGTTAGGAGGTGGATGCATCCTGGAAGAGTCCATTAAATCTGCTTTCATCTTTATCTCCTCTTATTGTTTTCTGCTGAACCAGGAATGATCTCCTAAATGATCCTTTTACCTGACAGATAACAGAATCTCTGAGGTTAACCAACATTCTGTCATTAAAGACTCTCCACTAATTAACAAAGGTCACCGGGGGTCAGAGGTCAGGTCAGGTGAAGAAGCTTTGCTTTCATTGTGGTTTTGTCTGATACACTGCAAAAACACAAAATCTTACCAAGTATTTGTGTCTAGTTTCTAGTGAAAGTATCGTAGCACACTTTAATTTTAAGTGTAATAAAATATTTGCACTGGAAACTAGACAAAAATACTTGTACAAACACACAATTTAACATCTTTTTTACAAACTTTACACAATATTTATAAAAGAAAGCAAAAAAACAGATTTAATTCCCAATAAAAATCATTGAATTAAACTGTTATTGCACAGTTCCGCCGGCAGGGGGCGCCAGTCTTTCCTGTGATCTGTTGATTTCTCCATCTGGTCAAAGCAGGAATTTGTTTGGATTTGCCTTTAATGCAAATTCTGTCCTGCTGTATTCAAATGAGAACCAGGTTGAAAATAAAACGCCTGGATTCTTTAATGCGCAGACATACGATACTCTGTTGGTTCAGCTTTTATTTCTGTTCCAGCATTCAGTCTTTTTGGTTCACATTTCCATCAGTTATAAATTATACATTTTCCTGACATTTGCTCTTTTGCATCGTTGACTTTACAGCAAGATAATCTCAGCCTTTAAAGCATTACTTTAATAAAACAAATCAGATAAACGATCCATAGCGAGGAGTTTCTGCCTCTGTCATTCAAATTACCCTCAGAACTGTAAGATGAAACAATCTAAAAAATATTTAGATTCTTCAACGAGGAGCAGCCGATTTAAAAGTCTGGTCATTAACGGTTCACACAAAGAAACAACCATTTGGGAATGAAAACTGTAGCAATTTGAACTTTTCCTCTGGATTTAAATCTGAACATATGAACTGGAAAAAACCTCCTTTTGTAGATTAAAATCCTCCGGTGCCTCATTGCAAAAGGAGAAATCAGAGCATGAAACAGATGAATGGAGTTGATAATGGTGAGTTAGACCTTTAAGATGTGGTATAAATCAAACCTTTGTAACCTGACTCCAGCATTTTGAGGCTGTGTGATGATGCATGCATAGAGATGAAATCACCATAATAAAGCCCAGACATGAAAGTGTCTTCAGTATGAAACGATAAGCAGGATCAGATTAAAAACAACAAAAAACAACCCAACTTTAGCTTGAGCTAAAAAAATAAAAATAATAAAGTCATTAAATTACATGAATAACATAATATTATGACTCATGTTATTTCAACTTTGTCATAACATTGTGACTTTATTCCTGTTTTATTCTGATTTTATGCTTGCATGACTTTATTCTCCTAATTATATCTTTCCATTTTTTATTTTGTGTTAGTCTGGCCATAAAACTCCACCATATAATGAAATGTTGCACTTAAAGGAGCAGGAATCCTCACCATTTCTCTTTCTCACAAACTGCCAGAATAAGACAAATATCGACTCTCAGCGTCCAAACTAAGAACCCTGAAGCCTAAAATCAAAGGTAAAACCTTTTGCACACTGTTAAAGTGTCATATTCTTCATATAAAGTAAGGCAACCAGTCATTTAAATTTGGTGTAATTCTGCTCAAATGAAAAAGCTGAAATGCAAAAAAGAGGAACTAAAACCCGTTAGCCATTCCTCTCCACCTCCCCTGTGATGCCATTGTTTCGCTACTTCATGATTTGTAACTGACAGGCTTCAGCGTAACAGTTTGTTCCAGGAGTTTTAGGGAGTATCCATTTCTAACGTGTTGTAACTCGTTTCTTTCCAGAACGTCCTTTAAAAGCAGCGACGTCACCGCAGGAGCGTAAATGTGAACCAGTCAGCAGAAGATTTAACACAGATTAAACTTCCTGTCACTTAACATGGTGGGAGTAGAAGGAGGAATGTTCTCCAGTAGATGAGTTATTAAATAATTACTAAACCCAAAAATAACTTCCTTTTTTTTTTGCTATCTTTATTTTACTCAGCAGATTGTGCCATTTTTGTGTAAAATCTGGTTTAATTCTGCAAATTACATTTTAAACTTACATAGACAGCTAGTTGCATTAATGCCACTCTGGGTAAACCCTCTCTTTTGCGCCAGAGACATTTTATTTATTTTAAAAAAAGATTTTAAAAGCCAAAACTGTGATTGGAGTAGCAAAAACACCCAAAGTAGAATAATTCAGTTCAGGTTGTTCATGCTGGTATCAAACAGGAACGCTGTTCTCACAAAAGAAATAAAAATCTCAGGAATATAAGAGAGTTTTAAAGGGAAGCTATTTTTATCCTCCAATTTGAGTGTCAACTGCTTCTAAAAACAATCTAAGCGCTTAAAAAAAAGCATCCAGTCTTTTTTTTGGGGGGAGGGGGAAGTTAATATTATTTTGTTGTCTGGAAAATTAGCTGTTTCAGAAACTTTCCGAATGTAATGGCATAAATCAGCAGGCACTGCTCTGTTGCCTAGCAACCCCATCCAAACTCAGCCCGTTTACCTAGCAACCCCCGTGAATCTCCAGCACGTTTGGTCAGCTGGTTTTACTGCTGTATGTGTTGTTCAAGTGTTTTGTTGTTGACGTACCATCCAGAGACCACTTGCTGCATTCTTGATGGTTGTGCAGGAGGCTCTACTAATGATGTTCAAAGATGTACAGTTGCATAATTGCGGATCTTTTTGCAGCCATTTTTACGTGCAAGTGTAAATGTTGAGTTGGAGGGCGTGGCCAACAGCAGCTTATTTAGATTTAAAGTGACAGGACGCCCTAAAACAGCTGAAAATAGGCAGACTGAAATCTCAAAATTATGTTCAAAAAATGTAATGAACGTGTTTTGTTTACCTGTCCTAACCCGTTCAAGGAAGCATAACAGGTCACCTTTAAACAATCTGAGAGAGGTTATTTAAACCTGTAGTCATATTGGTATGGCTAGACATACCAGTAAGCTGTTTTTGGCTCTTGTGTCACCCCCCGACTCAGTGACGCCCTGGGCAAACCGCCATGTCAGAAATACCAAACATGCACTACATATTCTGAAACATGCAGAAGCAGAAAGTCGCATTTTGAGTCATGAGTTTGATTTTCTTCAGTAGCTTCAAGGTTCCTAGTATTAGTATTTCCCTCTATATTCAGTAAAGTCTATATATTTTTATTCTTACATAAAATTAAAAAGTATATAAATTTTTAAATAAAACATTTAAAAAAACAGAGAAAAAAGCTAATAATTATATAATAATAATCTACTATGGTAGTAACATCACAGAAGAAGCGAAAGTAAAAAAAAACCCTTTTAATGATACAAATAAAAAAATCTTTTCTGTAGCGTTAGTGGTGTGATTGTGGTTCCTCTTGTGTTGCAGCAGGAAACCTGTCCAGACTGTTTTCTACAAGCAGGTGTGTAGGCAGAGACAGAACACCTGGGTATCCACCTGGGAGTGGCAACCAGTCGCACCACTTCCAAGAAGGTACAGCAGATTGCGCGTTCCTTCACAGTCCGCTTGTTTTGGCACGTTACGGCCCGAGGCGGTTTTCAAAAACAAACACCGGTACCTTCATTCTCCCTGCGAATGGGTTTATTTATTCAGCCGCTTTTGTTTGTTTATTCCTGTTGCTGTTTAGCTGTATGATGTGAATAATATGAAAATATGCAACAAGAAGAAATACTGAACAACACGGCAGATGAAAAACGGTTGAATTAAACTGAACTCAACAGTTTCACAAGCCAAAATTTAAAAGCGTTTCTTTCTAGTTCACCTCTGAAACGACTCATGTTGGGTTTTATATTTTACTTTAATCTCAAATCAAATCAGATAATTTCAGTTTAACCCAATGAAAAGAAACGGGGATCTTACCAAATACTTTTTGCCTAGTTTCTAGTGGAAACACTTTAAATAAGACAAAACTGACCTACAGGTGACTTTTCAGCAAGAATCAGGAGCTTGTTTTAGTCAATAATTCCTTAATATTGATGAAAAATATTGCTCCTTGTAAGTTTTTCCATCTTTTATTTTCATGAAACATTTTTCATTTCTCTCTGCGTTTTTGCATTTGCGTCCACCATCTAAACGTATCCTGACACCTATATCCTACTGAAAAGTTACTTGTAAGTAAGAAATAGCTTGTTCTAAATCAAAAATGTAAAAATATCCATGAAAAAGAATTAGATTATTTCACCTTTAACATGGCAAAATGTCTTGCTATAATTAATTAATTTGCCAGTGGAACTAGTCAGAACTTATAACAAAGTCCTATATCTTTCTGCAAAGTGACTTTAATCTCAGATTTCTGAGATTTCTTTTTTCCCCTAGTGGCCCCAATCCTCTTCCATAAAAATACCTGGTAGCATTAAATGTTTTTTGGAGCATAAAATATAATTTAATAGATGGATAAAAGTTTTACAACATTTTATTTTACATGTTACAGCTGGATTATACCGGTAATCCAGCTGTAATGATGTATTGATCATAAGGTTTTCTGTAGATTCAGTGTGAATCAGGAGGTTTATGTCACGCTCCTCATTCATGACTCAATAACGTTTTTATAAATAGCCACTGAAACTGTGACTCGTGGTGAGCAACGCTGAGGCGCGCCGACGCGTCACACAGGTCACCAAACACTTCCTTCCCCCTCCGGATCAGTGAAGCTGCTCGGAGTTGGACATTGTTCCTGAAAGCACTTTGTTAGTTTTGTTCCCTAATGACTGAACAGATGAGATGACTGAATATCCAAACTTTTCTTTTTATAGTTTGTAATCAGAGAGTGAAGCCCGACCCAGGCTGGATGAGCGATCAGCAGCTCTTAGACTGTGAAGTCTGGGTTCGGTTTTCCTGTTGGTACTTGTTGCTTCTCCCTCAGGAATTTTCTCACGGCTCTAAAGTCAAACTTATCAGCAGTTGCTGCAGAAACATGCAGTGTTGCATTTTGCTTTTTTAAATTTCAACAGTTAATCAGCCTGCTTTGTGATGAATAATTGGCTAAACAAGATGAATGGTATTTTTATTATTTTTCCTCTGGACAAATCCGTGCCCCTCTGAAATTATTTATTTATTTTTTAAATCTTTTTTTACAGTGTGTGACCCAAAGTAGTATTTCTGGACTAAATTACTAATGTCCCACATTCTTGTAATTTTGCTCAACAAGTTATTTAACTGTTCTTATCTTTTTCAAACTTGTGGATTTTAAATGGCTACATATTTCAGCCATTTCTATGCTTCATGTGTGTCCAAAGTGTGGCCCGGGGACCATTTGTGGCCCTTGGACTGATTTTGTGCGGCCCCCCAGCTGTTCAAAAAAGATACAAATTTGACCTGTAAAGGCGGAGACTTTTAATTTGTTATCAGGATAAAAACTATTGTACAGGAAAATGTTACGTACAACATAAAGTATTTGTTTATCCAAAGACTTTTACTGAAAAGCTGCAGCAAAATCAGCTCTTGTTCTTTCTTAAACTCGGCTAAATATAGCGAGCATTTTGAAAACAAAGTGACCCAAATCCTGTTCTTATTGCTGAAAATACATTTATTCACTCAAGCCCCCAAAAAACCCTGAAAACTAGATGTTTTTTGTGCAAAATCCACTACGGTGTATTAGGGCCCATTGTAAAAAAATATATAATTTTTTAGAAAAAATAAGGACATGTGCTAGAAAAAAAATACAATTTTTAGAGTAAGTAAGTATCCCTAAGAAAATTTTCTTTTGAACATTTTCTGAGAAAGTTCCAAATTTCTGAGATTAATTACAAAATTTCTGAAGTTTTGGCAGGAATTGACTTTTTTTTCCAGTCTACAACAGCCCTAACACACTGTTGTAAAAATCCTTTTCATATTTTGGATCTTATACATTTAGGCTAGGCTTTTTGGCTTTTGAGTCTACAATTTTGGTCTGGGTGACAAAACGTTTGAACCTCCCTGCTGTACTTTCTCCTGTTTAATTGCTAAAGAAACCAGTCTTTAGTGTTGAACATGATTAAAATCAAGTTTATTTGTGAAGAACGTGCCAGCATCAAGTAGTTCAAAGTGCTTCACACCATAAAAACATCTCTCATTCACTACAATCTATGAAATTACATTTTGTCAAACGCCATCACCAAAATCATCACTACACATCAAATATGTCGATCAATGTTCCAGTTATTGTTAATCAAAGAAAACGCTTGATTATCAAGAGTTTGTAGTCTTGATTTAGATGCCAGTGTTTCGGCTGTTTTGCAGTTTTTTGGAAGTTAATCTGAGTTTCTTTAGTCCTGGGAATGTTCTTCAGGTGACAGAAGGCTGATTTTGTAACTATCTTTTTGTGTGTCTGAGGGTTCAGAGACAGATTTCAGTAGTTCCTAGCTGTAATAACTGAAGCTGTGAGTTTGTATCGTTATTAAATCAACAGTATATAACTATTGATTTGAATTGGATGCATATACATGATGTTTAAGTTGACTTTAGTTGATTTCAACTTTAGTTGATTGTGTCTAACTTTAGTTTTTGCAGTGATTTCAGGCTGATCTCGTTCTGAAAGAGTCTGTCCTCTGCATCTTAATTGCAGAAATTCCTGCGTCCCCCCAGAACCCAATCTCCATGGCCCGGCTCCGGTCCCTTTATCTGATCCCACCTCAGATAAAACAGAGTATTATATCCCTAAGAGCAGCTCCGGCCCTTAAACACAGCGTCCATTCATTTCTCTACCGCCCTCAGTCCCCCTATCTCTGTTCCCTTTTTTCTAGTTGCAGCAGAAAATCTAAAGAGATTTTGCTTTCCATTTTCCAGTCGTTTCCCAACCGATGTGTTCCTATTGCGGTGGAAAAACGATTGGTAGTAAAATCATTGATCTGGACTGTAGAGCAGATTTCCGTCTGAAGACGAGCCGCTCCTCGCCGTTCATCTTCTAACGCCTGGCGTCGCAACAAGGTCAGCTGATTTCCTTTAAATTTTCTTTTATGCTCATTTCTTGGTTACCAGATTATAGAAACTAAAAGTTGAAAACATTGTTTTAAATGTCAGATGGCAAAACAACCCCACAAAATGTTATGAAATGTTTTTGGTTTATTTCCTAGAGAAAATATTTAAGTACGCTTGAAAAAAGACAAAAATTACAAGTAATTTTTCAGCAAAATGTAAGGGCTAGTTTTAAGTAAATAATTCCTTAATATTGATAAAAAATAGATTTTCACACTTATAACAAGACATTTTTTCCACATTCAAAGTAAAATAATCTGTGAACTATTATTTTTTCATCAATACTAAGGATTTATTGACATAAAACAAGCTAATAATTGTTACCTGTAAATTGGTTTTGTCTTATTTCAAGTGAACTAAGATATTTGCAGAAGAAAATACTTGGTAAGATTTTGTGTTTTTGCAGAAACTGCAACGCCATCCCAAGTCTTGTTTGTTTGTTTTGGACTTTTTCAGAATGAATCTATTATTTTTGAAAGCTTCTGAGTTAAAGATAGTTTGGTCATAAATCTAAATCAGATTTTTATGAAAAATTAGAGATGATAACTTCTGGTTTAGTTGTTAAAATCGTGGTATTTTCAAAGCATTTTTAGTTTTGAAGGATTGTATTCCCTGGATGTTTGCCGTTTATGACCTTGGAGAAAAAGGCTCTACAAAAATGACAAACAAAGAAGGAAAGAAAAAACTTGAATGTAAAAGCCAAATCAAGCCTTCATTTTTTTTAAATCTATGTTGTCAGTTTTTGGCCTATATACATCTAAAACTATTGAAGATCATTTTGATGGACTTCAGCCATAAATTTAACCAGAAAAGTCAAAGTTAAAAGATGAATGCATTGCTGGAAGAGTTTCATTTTCATCTATAAGTCGGCGTTTCTCTTTTTATTGATTTGAGATAAAGAGATTAAAAAAAATTAACTTGTGGAGTTATCTCCTAAATCAGAGGTTCCCAAACTGTGGGGCGCGCCCCGTATAGGGGGCGCCGTGCCATTACAGGGGGGGCGCGGGAAGCCGTCTGGATGAAAAAAAAAACAAAACATGAACACTGTATGCGCTGGGTTTTTACCTTAGAATGGCCAATTCTGTTATTCCTCTGTCAATTTGATACAGTAGAGGCTTCCACACTTCCCATCTGTGTCCTCTGTCACTTTTATCAGCAGTTAAAACTGTTTAATCTGTTGTTAACACGTTGTAACCTGTTTTTCCGAACCACCTTTCAACGCAACATGAGCTCGCTCTGGGTCGAGGGGGCCCAGAAAATGTTTGGAAATCACTGTCCTAAATTATTCTTTAATACTATTAATACTATTGCTTGTGTATTTTTCTTAATGCGCTTGACGTCTTTCTTTGTGGTTGAAAAAAGTTATTTTATATCCATTTTCTGTTTACTGTCAAACAAAGCAGCTTTTTACCAGAATAAAAACATTTCCAGCCTTTTTTCCTGCATTTTGGTCTCATGAAATGACCCATAGTACAAACAGCCAGTTTAGATTTTTGTGTTCTTGCCAAATGTTGTGTAAACCATTAAAATCTGGAAAAATCAGCATGAAATTTAAAGAAGAAAAAAAACAGATTCATGGTTTTACATTGACAGACTTTGACACTGTGTTTTACTGTTGCACTGGCTTTTGTTTAGTGGTAAAGGAGTAAAAGGGGATAAATTTATGCACTGAAGTTGGTGATTGCTACGTAATAAACTTTTAGAAAGTTCAACTGTTTGCACGTCTTCTTGAGGACTTGTGAATGATTAGCTTGCCGTTATTTATAAGTCACTTTTCAAACAACCCAGAGGTTTTACAGAGCAAACTTCCTGTTGTGTAGGTGAAAAGAAACTCAGAGTCTGAAGATTTTTTTTCCTTTTGTCTGTTATTGCGCAATAGCCAGCTCCACCTAAACCCTCTCAAATCTCACGGACTGACTATTGACCAGCTCTCCAGTTAATGGGTCGGGAAAGTCTCTAGTTCCTGGGGCTTTTACTCCATGGATAGTCTAGAAAGCATTCTGTTTAAGCTGGTGGCAGGAGGACTCGTCGAGCCTCTGACTGCCTACAATTATTAAGACAATTAACCCAGTAGCTCTCAAGGTTACCTAGCCCCAGTAATCACTTTTGTGAACGGCAGCTCTCTTCCTTATAATAATGAACACTTGTTGCAGACTAGATAAATTTTAGTGGCTCGGCTTGAACCAGGGTGATTATTTACTCATCGCCAAAGAAACTTTTGGAGCCACCATTTTCCTAGAACCATGCACATAGACTTTACCATAATCAGAAGAAATATTAGTAATTCTGGACTCAGAATTAATTTCAATGTCCACAATCGTCAATAAAATTTTATATATATATATTTATTAGTAGCTTTTGCAAGGTTAAGTGACAGCAACTTATTTCAGTGATTTGCCAAATACAATTAACAATTTTTAGATATCAGATTACAACCACATTATCTATCCCTTCCTTATCCTATCATTAGATTTTCTAAGAGGCTTTGGGGAGCAGTCGGACTCATACCCAGTACATGTAATGTCCCTTGGCAACAGAAATTTCAACGTTCTTGGTCAGAATCTTGTCTTGTTGAGACAAAAATCCCTTTGAAATGGAACAAAGCAGATCTAGTCTTTTTTTATCCTTCAGGCTCTTAGATCCCAGTCAATCAGTGACCTTTGTCCATTCACCAAGTCCATTGCAGCAGAGTTGGGGTCTTTGGGGCAGAGAGCAGGGCAGCGGTCGAATCAGGAAACCCGGAAAGGTGGGTACACGGGTCTTGTCCTTTACAGGTGGTGCGGAGCCTTTAGCCTGTCCGTGGTTTCCAGGGCGTCGTCCTCTGCTGTTGATCCTCCTGCGTTTTGCTAGCTCTACTCCGACACCAGGAACAAAGAACGCTTTGCTTCCCCTTCTTAGAGTTTATATATCTTTTGTTTACATGTATGTGTATGTGGATGGTATAGGTGACAACCCAACCGTCCACATGGGTGGTTCCTACGTGACCTCTTAGCCTTTGGAAACTTTACCAGCTTTCACCTCTCCTGTCTTCGTCCGCTCCTCTGCAAACATCTGTTTATACTTTTTAATGTTTTTACTCTGCCTCTCAACAGTCAGCATGTCTCACCCAAAAAGCCTCTTATTTTAACCTAATACTTTAATCTCATTTATATTTCCAATACCCAAAAATTAACATTTGATTGCCAAAAATCAGTCCACTGAAATATAGACACCGCACGATTACTTAGACCCATAACGTGTCAACCAAAATCAGATGTCAGATGAAATCAGATCACGTCAAATAAATCGGCATATCTGATTAAGACTTTCTATATTTAACTACCTTTTCTTCTAATTAACACTACTCTTACAATGAGTCATTCTTTCAATCACGAGAAATCAAAAATACAAGATTACCCATTCCTCTCAGGCTCTTGTTATCGTTCTGCTTTTCCCTGACCTTTCACCTGCCATCTACCTCCAGCACAACATCAGTGATCTTTAATTACAACTAAACCATCTCAAGTTCAAATGTCAGCTCACATTTATAACCTTTTAGTTGATCTGATTTAGCATTCATTTA
>NW_015112631.1:348184-348680 GCF_001443285.1 Poecilia latipinna
AGAATAATCCATTATTCTGATTATTTGATATCAAGTTACCAGTTACAGTTACTTGTTTCACCTGTAAGTACGTCCACAAGAGTAAGTGTAATTAAACCAATACCAATCATTGGTTAAACCAATATTGATTATTGGTTCAATTATGAGCTATTATTATTAATTTAAGAATTTTACAATGGGTTTTATCCAATTACTAAAAATGCTTAGATTTTATTCTTTAAACCTTTAATCCTTTGAAACACGGAATAGTCTAAACTGTTCCTATACTTTTTCAGGCTGGAAGCTTACTTCCTCTGTCTTCAGGAAACCTGCCGGAAGCTCACTTCCTGTTTCATGAAACTCTCTCTGTCTGACTATGATTTGTTTATGATCAGATAGAAAAAAGAAGAATTAAAGCAAAGTATGCAGGACACAATAACAACACACACAGCCAGATTAATTTTATTACAGTCTGACTCTGTTGTTGGGTCTTGATGTCACCTGTGTAATTAGTTTT
>NW_015112631.1:351623-398725 GCF_001443285.1 Poecilia latipinna
TGATTTAGCATTCATTTATAAGTTTATAACCATTACGTGTTAGTTACTCTTATTAAAATCATGATGTGAGTTATTACAGACATTTCTGAAAAGAAACCAAGAATAATCCATTATTCTAATTATTTGACACCATGTTACAGTTACTTCTTTCACCTGTAAGTACTTCCATAAGTTTAAGAGTAAGTGTAAATATTCTTATAATCAAACCAACATCAACCACTGGTTAAACCAATATTAATTATTGTTTTAATCATAAGTTATTATTAATTTAAGTATTTTACTCTGGGTTTTATCCAATTACTCAAAATGTTTAGATTTTATTCTTTAAACCTTTAATGCCTTGAAATGAGCACTCTGAACTATTTTTATTCACTGCAGTGCAGGCTGGAAACTTCCCCTTTCTTCAGGAAACCTGCTCTTCCTGTTCCATGACTCTCTTTCTGCCTGACTATGATTTTTTATGATTAAATAGAAAAAAGTAGAATTAAAGCAAAGTTTGCAGGACACAATAACAACAGGACACAATAACAACACACACAACCAGATTAATTTTATTACCGTCTGACTCTACTTTTGGGTCTTGATGTCACCTGTGTAATTAGTTTTAAAGGTAACTTCATTCATTGATACCATTGCTCTAAAATCTCCAGCATGGGGAAGTGGGATGATCTCGACTTTTCTCGACACTTTTTATAAAATAAATTAGCTGTAAAATGACATAAATGAAACAAAAAAAACAGGATTTTGTTCTGGAATTTGAGATAAATTACTTTTAAAAGAAAATCCTTGAGAAACTTTATCATTGAGTCTTTTCAAACCTGAAGGATTTTCTTACAAATACACTGCAAAAACATAAAATATTACCAAGAATTTTTGGTCTAATGTCTTGTCTGTCATACACTTGAAAAATGACAAAACTAAGTTACAAATAATATTTTAATAAGAGGTATGAGCTTTTTTAAAGTCAGTAGTTCCTTAATATAGACAGTAATAGACAATAAACCAAAATAACTTACTAGTAACTTCCTCTTTATAAAATGTGTCATAAATGACAAAAATACAGAATCTTGTTCTGGAGTTTGAGATAAATCTCTGGAATTGCATTGATTTACCTTAAAGTAAACAGAAAAAGAGTCTTTTTATTTAAACCCTGAAGGATTTTCCTACGTTTCAGCAAAACAAGCAAATAATAATTTAGATGTGGCTGTTTCTTTCCTTGTTTCTTTGATTTGAGTGTATCATAGCAGCCAAAACATGAGTCATGTTGTTGCATTTCCAGCTGTCTTGATTACCCTGAAAAGGGCCAAAACCTGACGGGATGAGACATGCCTGGAGAAGGGGAGTATGTGTGCGTGTGTGTGTGTTTGTACGTCACAGCGTGAGCATGTGACAAGCCCCTCCTGGCCCGGGCGTGTATAAGAGACCTGCTTTCACCCTGGACAAACATTTACTCTTGTGGATCTCTCAAGCAAGACTTGCAAACAAAGACAAAGCAGACAAAACTTTTGGACGTTTTTCCTCGTGAGACAGCATGGCATCTGCAGGACTACAGATCTTGGGCATTGCCCTCGCCATCATTGGCTGGATCGGGGCCATCGTCTGCTGTGTTCTCCCCCAGTGGAAAGTGACGGCCTTCATCGGCGCCAACATCGTCACGTCTCAGACCAACTGGGAGGGCATCTGGATGACCTGTGTTCACCAGAGCACGGGCCAGATGCAGTGCAAGGTCTACGACTCCATGCTGGCGCTGAGCAGTGACCTCCAGGCGGCCCGCGCCCTCACCATCATCTCCATCCTCGTTGGCATCCTCGCCCTCCTCCTCGCCATCGCAGGGGGGAAATGCACCAACTGCATCGAGGACGAGAGGGCCAAAACCAAGGTGTGCATCACAGCCGGAGTCATGTTCATCATTTCTGGCCTTCTGTGCATCATTCCCGTCTCCTGGACGGCTAGCACCATCATCAAAGAGTTCTACAACCCATATTTGCCCAATGGAAGTAAAAACGAGCTTGGAGCATCACTCTTCATCGGTTGGGGGGCCTCCGCCCTCCTCATCCTGGGCGGTGGACTTCTCTGCGCCAACTGCCCTCCCAAAGACAACTACTCTGCCAAGTACTCAGCCCCTCGATCGTCTGCTCCCAAGGACTACGTGTGAGAGGGCCAAGACATAAAGAAGAGACTCTGTAATTCATTTCTGGGGAAAAAGTGTTTTGGACTTTGGTTGTGTTCAGGATTCTGTCTGATTTGGTTCATTGTGAGGACGAGACGGCGGCCACGCCCGATTAACTGTCACGGGAAGCAAGAAAGAAAATGACGACATACCTGGGAACAACTTTTCTTGTATTACCTTAATTCATAGTGTTGTGTTTTTAAATGCATTTCATTTTGTTTTTATTCATTTCGTACATTTATTTTTTACTATTTGAATTATTCACTTTATAGTGGTTTCTGTCTGAAAATGTAAATAAAGATTTTTTGTTATTAATACTAACATTAAGTAATCTGTTTGATTAATTTTTGTTCAGAAATTAAACGCTTAAGACAAACTGCACTGCAGAAACAAGCAAATAATAATTTGTAGTACCAAGTAGTTTTAATCTATCTCCTTGTACACATGAAATAAGGCAAAACGAACCTACAAGTAACTTTTCAGAAAGAAATCAGAGCTTGTTTTAAGCTAAGAAATCCTTAATATTCATAAAAAAATAGTTCCAGTCCAACTGGCAGATTATTTCACTTGGGAGAAAAATGTTATAAGTGAGATAATATGCCAGTGGAACTAGAACTGCGTTGCTAGGTAACGGGCAAGTCTTGGCTGGCGTTGCTAGGTAACAGCGTTGTGCCCCATCAATATTAAGGAATTGTTCTTTTAAAACAGGCTCATATCTTTCTGAAAAGTTACTTGTAAGTTAGTTTTGTCTTATTTCACGTGAGTTTAAAATATCCGCACTAGAAACTAGACAGAAATTCTTGTGTGATTTTGTGTTTCTGCAGTTTACCCTTCTGAGCTGATCTAACACTTTTCTGGGTAAATGTCTTAGATTTTTCTCGATCTGTTTCCAATAAAAGCAAACCTACACTCCTTTGTGCAACATTATTCATCGTTAAGCTAATCTCCAAGAATAAGCTTCTGAAAAGATTGTTTTTCTAGATTCTTTTCAAGCGTTTGTAACCAACAAGTGTTGGATAGGTGTGGCTCTCTGGGAAGAGCAGCTTTGTTTTCAGCTGGGAAGTTGAGGGTTTGACTCCAGCCAACCGTTTCATGCAAATGTTCGCTTCGGCAAAATACTTTACCCAAACTTTCCTACAAATGCTGTGAAAACGGCAGCGAGTTTGATGGGATTTGATGAATTCAGTCCTTTTTTGTGAAGCAGAAGCAACATGGATTCTCTATAGTTACACTGAATATATCAGTTCCTGAGCTAGCTATGTTGTAATTCTGCCGTTCAGCATCTCTTAACAATTTAAAACATTTTCTGCCAGTTTGAACCTTTCTTTAGGCACTTTGTCCAAAATACAAGGACATTTATGACTTTAAAATATGAGCACTTAGAGAATTTCAACGTTTGAGAACATACTATCATAAATCAGGAGGTTTTTTTCTTAAAAATACAAACTTAAATTTGTAATATCTTTGAAAGGATGTTACTGAGCTGCCTGGGTAAACAGCTGTGCAACACTGCCCCTCACTGGTAGAGGAAGAAAAATGATCTTCTCATTCAAATTCTTAATTTAGCCAATTTAAGCATTCTCTTTAAAAATTAGGTTGATTTTGTAGTTAATATAGAAGGGACTAATGCAACATCATATCATAAGTAGCAGCAGCAACACATCAGCTTAAGTAAAAAATATGTGTGAAAAGCTTTAATACTCTTTTTTTTATTGATAAATGTTAGAAACTGATCAGTTATTAGCACTTGCTTTCCTTTTACATATTTTACATATTTTTTTTCTTAAATCTGAACTTTGGTGCTTTTATTTTCCATGAATTTAAAATATCCATGGAATATTTTAAATTCCACGAATTTAAAATATATGAAACATGCAGCTTAAAATCAGGAAAAGCAGGGATTGTGTGTTAAAAGAAGCAGGAGAATAGAAACAAAATGCTCTCTTTGCAACAGATTGTTGAAAAGAGACTGTAATATTGTGACAGAAAAATATAGCATTGTGTGTCATCAGCATAGACGTCTACATTTGAAACAATAAGATTACACACACTGAATAAAGATACACACCTTTTTTTTTCTCATCGTCTGAAATTAAATCAGACCAAACCTGTTCCGTTTCAGGTCAGTCAGAATTACAATAAAATATTTCTATTGATTAAATGCAACAATAGTGAGAGATTTATTTATTAAAATCAGAAAGCAGCGTGTTCCAGTTGTGGCCTTAAAATACGTCCATAATCTCAGCTTTACCTCATTGGTAAAGAGGCACTAATCGTTCTTTACGTAAACTTTGGATTTTGAAGATATTAATAAATAAATTAGTCATATTCTCTCATATTCTCATATTCCACACAGCTAATTAACGTTAGCTGTGTGGATTGCCTTTTGTAACTGAACAAAACACACTGAATTCCACATCACATCTACATGTTAAGGTTATCATAGTCAAGCTAGCATCACTGACTTACTTCCCTCTTTTCCATCATTAAATCCTTTTCCTGACCTTGTTATCATAGTGTTGATAATTAGTAGCAAATCGCTGTGTCCCTTTTTCTTTATATATCACGCAAACATTTAAGATTTTGTGCGTTATGTTGACAACTTAACAGCTGAAACTACTGCTAGTTTCAGCTGTTTTAGCATTTTTCCCAGGGAGATGGGGTCCACATTGAAGGGGTATATTGTTAAAAGTGATCAAACTTTTCCTTCAATGAGGTTCCCAGCACTGATCACATTAGTTTACTGATTGCTCACCTTGAAACTTGCAGGTCAGCACTGCATTAAGGACACCTTGTGTTTGTGTACAAACACTTCCCAGCCAATAGCTGCTGAGGTCGGTGGTATCGGCTACCCTCATGTTTCTGTCCACTCTGCTCACATAAGAACCTTTACAGTCCAGCCTGCGACATTTCCTCTGTTTTCTCATTGAGTTTGGCGCGTCGCAGCAAGGCAGGAAGATGGTTTCTCAGGGCATTCAGATCACCGGCATAGTCATAGCCACGATCGGCTGGCTGCTGGACATCGTGGTGTGCGGGCTGCCCATGTGGAGGGTGTCCGCCTTCGTGGGCGCCAACATCATCACGGCTCAGACCATCTGGGAGGGCTTGTGGATGAGCTGCGTGGTGCAGAGCACAGGCCAGATGCAGTGCAAGGTCTACGACTCCATGCTGGCGCTGGAGCAGGACCTGCAGGCGGCCCGCGCCATGATCATCGTCTCCGTCTTGTTGGGCATTTTGGGGGTGTTCACGGCCATCGCTGGAGGAAAGTGCACCAACTGCATTGAGGACGAGCGATCCAAGTCGAAGGTCTGCATCGTTTCTGGAGTTATGTTCATCCTCGCCGGACTCCTGTGCCTCATTCCCGTCTCCTGGTCCGCCAACTCCGTCATCAACAGGTTCTACAACTTGATGTTGACTGGAACGCCTCGATACGAGTTGGGAGCGTCGTTGTACATCGGCTGGGCAGCTTCTGCCTTGTTCCTGATTGGAGGGGGGCTACTTTGCTGGAATTGCCCCGCCGGTGAGGAAGACCTGAACTACGTTTCCAAACCCAGATTCACCCCAGTGAAGACCGCTTCCACATCCAGAGAATACGTATAAGGTTTCCCTCCTAACACGGACACGAAGGCTCAACACAGCTGACATGTCGGCTCGTATTGATCTTACTGATGGATCCACGGAAAGTGTAAATCCTGTACGAATTCTCAGCTTTTGGTCGGTTTTATGAGGAGGTTTGATCGTGAGACCAAAGGTGTAAATGATAAATAAATGTGGTAAATGTTATTATTTCCTGTAGTTTAGCTAATTTAAACAGGCTTTCTGTCATAATGATTACTTTGGAAACAATCTGTTTAGGTAATCCAATAAATGAATATTTAATTCCTTTTGAACATTGTAAGAGATTGTATTAATTATTAAATGTCATTGTGATCATTTATATTTTTAAAGAAATTGACCCTAATAACAGACACATCTATGTGTAAATAAATACGTAACGCTTTTTCTTTTACTTTTAAATTCTTTTTGTTCTCCATATACTCATGTAACTTTACTTGTTTTTGTGTTTGTAATGTAAATAAACTCTGTTAAAACTGGATTATTACGTTATAGTTCCGTGGAAAATGTAAAAATTAAATAAAATATTACGCAAGTACTCGAATATTCTTTCAGTTTATTTCCTGGTTGGAACATTTTGGGTGAGACGTCCGTTTTAACACTTTTCTGAGTTTTAAACCTCAGTCTGAATTTAATAAAACTCTTCCAAACTTTAGTTAACTTACATTTAATTAAACATTTGAGTTTTCTTGTTTCTGTGCTTTACAACAGAAACGAAATGATGATGAGATTGTTTTGAAATATTTTCCAGGTGACGAACTTGTTGGCGCAGCGTCATGTGACCGAGGCGTGTCTCGTTGGTTTTGTGTATACAAACGTTTCAGTCATGGGACGCTGAGACTTTTTTTTTTTTTCAGGAAAGCTTTCGACGCAGACGGAGTTGATCGCAGGTTGTTTTCTGTCAGTGCCGCACCTTAAACCTCCAGTTTCAGGACAGATTTTCTCTCCTCAAATGTTTGTTTTTGTCCCATGAAGCTGCGTCACAAAATACACTTACCAGGAAACACAGTTCAGACTCTCCCTACTGTTTTGTTTGTGATGAAGGAAAAAAAAATCTCCATTTAGTCAAACTCTCAATATTCAGCTCAAAGAACTGAGATGATGAATTTAAATCAGTTAATTTTATACTTGGGGAATCAGTTCTGTGTTGACCTGACCATATTTGGATGAATATTGTATTGATCCTCCACCAAACTGTCCTGTTAAATAAATTATTATTTGTGTTCTGATGAACCTCAGATTGAAAGGAGCTTTTAAAGATAGCAACCTTTAAACTGGTATTAAACATACCTCTAATTAATCAAACAGTTTGGTATTAAAATCAGGTTTTTATTGGTTTCTCTATATTATTATATTAGCTGTGAACAGAAATTGTCATAATTAACAGAAGAAAGGCTTGTAAACATCAATCTGTGTGTAGTTAGTCTATAAATGCTGATATTGTCAGCTGCTCACAAATACTTAAAATCCACAAAAACATGAAATCTGCTCTAAAAACTCTCATGACTTCCTTTTTTAATGGTTAAAATATGTATTAATATGCACATTAGAAGCCATAACTACAGAATATAACATCTACAGATGGTTGGCTTCCTTACCTTTGCTCTCAGCCAATCAGTACCAAGGAAGATAAATGCAGCTCCTGGATTGGCTGCTTTGCAAACGCCAGCCAATGGCGCATCAAGTAGCATTTTAGCTTCCAAATCTGCATTTTCTTTCAAATATTTTAGATGTGCTCTACTGAAAAATCCATAAACAATTCGGGAATCACCTTCCGCAGAATAAGCCGTGAATATTGAGCAGCAAACATTTTAATACTATTCTAATTTATTTAATATTACTGCACTTAACTTTGGGCCTTTTTTGAGTTTGCATACATTCCTTTCTGTTTTACAGATTGTGTTGGAGTGGCTCTTTTATTGGAAACCATTAACGTGTGTGTGTGTGTGTGTGTGTGTGTGTGTGTGTGTTCTAGTCAATTTACAAACCTGACCCAGTTGCAACAGACGGTTATCCACATTGTCTGACCCAAGCACCATCATGTAAAAGATAAATACGCCCATTTAGGAGGTAGAAATAATTCTGGAAACTCTAACTGAGCAAGAAAAGGACAAATTTACTTTGATTTAAACTCAGACAGTGAGAAAGAAACTATTATTTGACAACGGGAGCGTTACAGTTGAAACCAGTTTATGTACACTGGATAAAGGTTAATTAGGATTACCAAATTTGTTTATATTTGTTAAATGCTGTGAAACTTGAAGAGAAGTGAGATTATTTTTGTAACTTTCCTCAAATTCAAAAGTTTAAATACATTTGGTCAGTATCAGGGATCACTAAATGTAATGATTAAAATTTATAAGTTGGGTTAGACCTTTTGGGTTTGTACAATGGCTGCTGGAAGACACCAATGTTTTGTTGTTGACTTACCATCCAGAAACCACTTGCTGCAGTCTTGTTGGTTGCGCAGGAGGCACCACTTCTGCTTTTCAACAATGTATGTTTGTATAATTGTGCATCTGCTTGCAGCCATTTTTATTTATGAGTGTAATCTTGGAGTTGGGGGTGTGGCCAGCAACTTATTTAGATTTAAAGGGACAGTATTATATAAACTTGGCTTTTTTGAGCTTTGCATCGTGTTATTCAATCATCAAAACAAACCTGGAGTGTTGCTTTGATTATTTCATGCATGTTTGAGAAATCCTTTGATCTCCATGGCAACTACTCAACTGAGCAAAATGCCAGGGTGGACCTAGCCCCGCCTTCAAGACCCAGCTCATCCTCAGAGCTGCAGTTTCTGAGCTTCTGCCACGCAGAGCAGCCCTCCCCCACTCAGCTCCTTCAGACTAGCCAGCAGCAATTAGCAAACACCTGCTGAGCTGATTATAGTCACTACTTTTCAGTGCAGCACTGGTAAAAATGTTGTTAAAGGGTTAATAGAGGAACCATGTTGTGATGAATTCCTGAAGGTGGAGTTTCAGAAACAACAGGAGTTTTTAAAGAGACAGAGACCCAATTTCAAGGTGTTAAATTAAGAGATAAAATTTATTTTAATTCATATTTGATAGATACATCATTTTTATAACAACGTAAGTTAACATAATTACTTGATTGTGTTATAAAATGACAACAATGTGCCTGGAAAACAATACTGCTCCTTTAAATGACAAGAGGAGACTGGAGTCTCATTGCAGTCTGCTGAAATGAGACTCCTCACATTTTTTGTAATATTTAGTACAAAAACTGTAATGAGCATGTTTTCTACAGACCTAACCTGTTCAAGGAAGCATAATGGGTCACCTTTAAAGTAGCTGCCACTCCTCTACCTGCAAGAGAAGGAATCTTGTTTGTCCAGAGGAACTCACCTGACAACAGGACAGCACCTCCTCCTTCCCATTCTGTGACAAGCAGCCAGTGAGAGAGCTGCGTCTCTCCGAGAACCAACTCATTCTTGCCGCGGACGAAGCCTCTTCACCATGGGGAGGGTTGGCAAGGAAGTGGCAGCCCAGGTCATCAGCTTCGTAGGCCTGATCCTGGCCGCCGTCTGCTGCGGCATCCCCATGTGGCGAGTGACCTCCTACATCGGCGCCAACATCGTGACCGGCCAGGTAGTCTGGGACGGGCTGTGGATGAACTGTGTGATGCAGAGTACGGGTCAGATGCAGTGCAAGCTCAACGAGTCGGTGATGCGGCTGTCGCAGGACCTGCAGGCCGCCCGCGCGCTGGTCATCATCTGCCTGATCGTCGGCTTCATTGGCTTCATCATCACCTTCATTGGGACCAAGTGCACCAGCTGCTTGAAGAAGGACTCCAGCAACGCCAATGCAGTGATCATCGGCGGGTGTCTCTTAATCCTGGCAGCCATCTTGATCCTGGTCCCCGTCTGCTGGTCGGCGGCAATCAGCGTCTCAGACTTCCAGAGCCCCTTGACCATCGAGACACAGAAAAGGGAAATTGGAGCTTCTATTTACATCGGTTGGTGTTCGACAGTGTTGCTTCTGATCGGAGGGATCATCCTGACCACATCCTGTCCTCCCAATAAGCCCTATTATCCAGCCTACAGAGCGCCGATGTACACCTACGGGCGCCCGAACACGGCGGCGTACGGTCCAGTGTACGCGGCGCCGTCCAACCAGCCGTACACCGGGACGTACACCGGGAGCTACGTCCCCGCCAAACCCTACGCAGCTCCAAGCGCATACTCTGCTCAGCCATACGTCAGAAACTGAAACTCTGGTTTGCACTGTATCATAAAACTGCATCTCAACAGATACTGTATTTTTAAAAGACGCTTTGTAATCCAGCAAAATGTGATGTAAAAGTACTTTATTCAATAGCTCTGATTCTGGAGGAATGTTGTTCCCTCTTTCCTGTGTAACTCATGCATCGCTTTCTAAGGAAACAACTGTGGTTGTATTTACTTTCCAACTTTCTGAGTTGCTGTGACTCATTGTTTCCCAGAAAAACTGCTTCAATAAAATGATTGAGTCTTTTTACATTTTTCTGTTTGTGGAGTCATTTTATACAACAATAATAAAAGAAAAAAGATGGGGTTTTATTTTTAAGTCACATTAGAATTATGGAGGACTAAAACTGACTAAAAATAATAGGGATACATAAGTAAAGAAATCAATACACTTAAAACGCAACATTTTATTTAAGAACTTTTATGTAAAAGTTTTTATGAATTAATTGACTTTCTTTTCCAGTTAAATTCTAACAGTATAAATTTTACTTCTTTTAATTTTTTTCTTATTTTCTTTTCACCCTATATATAGATACATTTATTTATCTATATAAGGAAAAATATATCTATATAATTTTATCTTAAATTTATCTTAAAATTTATTTAAGAATTTTTTTTTATTTATCTTAAATAAAAAATGGTAACTTTTTAGTTTTGCAAGTAAAATACAATCTATGAGTTTATATCTGTGCCCAATATAGACACACATACATTTTACGTGTATATATATATATATATATATATATTGTGTGTGTGTGTGTGTGTGTGTGTGTGTGTGTGTGTGTGTGTTTGTGTGTGTGTGTGCTTTACAAAATAGAATTGGAGACACGAAAAAAGTTTGTCTGCCATCATAAGAAGTTGTCAAACGGCCTGTAAAGGTAATAAATTATTTTAAACATATTTGTAAAAATTTCAAAAGTCTTCTTTAATTATTATTTTTTACATAAATACATCTTGCTCATTAGGAATTGTCTTTGGTATTCCATGACATCTTCTACTTTTTAATTGATTACAGTTTTTTCAAGAGGATTAAAGTAAATAAAGTCATATTTAATAAATTAGAATAAATGTCTAGATGCGGCTTGCTTGTCAGATTAAGAGGAACCAGTTGGTGTTATGCATACTTGTCGTTAAATTCATGTTTCTGTTTTATAAAATGTCATTTATATTGTTCTGACGTAATAGTATAATTATAAATGTCAAGTTTCTTTTATTAACTTTAAGTGGAAAATCATTTTAACATATGAATCTATTTGAAGTGTTTAACTTCGTGACAGTTTCTTAAATAATATATTAATGTGCTGAACGGACCTGTAGTAAAACCAGGAAGAGACTCCCTAAATGGAAATAAACAAGCACATGTCCGGTGAAACTCTCCATTTTAAAAACCTGAAACCAGTTCTTGGAAGCGACGTCCCAGTCCGTCCAAGACCCAACAGCGTCATTTGTTGTTTAAATCAGGAATGCTGATCGTCATCTGCATAAGGTCATCCATCTTGTCGAAACTGTGCCTCAGCTGCACAAAAAATGATGTGAAAAATCTGGTCAGACTGGTAAATCTCCACACAAACTGGTTCAGATCCGAGGTGAAGCTGCTCTGGCTCCGCCTTCAAGCCGACGTCCTTAAAACCAACTGGGCTTTGAAAGCGTTGGCATTAAGCTGTTCAACGGGCCGACCTCTCAACTCGTTTGTCTTCTCTGCTCGGTTCTGCTCCAACTCAAACTCCATCATGGTGTCAATGGGACGACAGATGCTGGGCTTCATCCTGGCCGTCATCGGCTTCATCGGGACCATCATTACCTGCGCTCTGCCCATGTGGAAGGTCACGGCCTTCATCGGCGCCAACATCGTGACGGCGCAGATCATCTGGGAAGGCCTGTGGATGAACTGCGTGATGCAGAGCACCGGCCAGATGCAGTGCAAGATCTACGACTCGCTGCTGGCGCTGCCGCAGGACCTGCAGGCCGCCCGGGCGCTGGTGGTCGTCGCCATCATCGTCTCCGCCATGGGAATCATCCTTGGTGTCGCCGGAGGGAAGTGCACCAACTTTGTTGAGGAGCCGCGCGCCAAAGTCAGGGTGGCCATCGCGTCCGGGGTGGTCTTCATCTGCGCCGGGGTTCTGGTGTTGGTCCCCGTGTGCTGGTCCGCCAACACCATCATCAGGGACTTCTACAACCCGATCATGACCAACGCCCAGCGGCGGGAGCTGGGCGCCGCGCTCTACATCGGCTGGGGCACGGCGGCGCTGCTCATCCTGGGAGGGGCCCTGCTCTGCAGCTCCTGTCCTCCCAAACACGAGGCCCCAGAGTATCCGATGAGGTACAGCCAGGAACCCCTGAAGTACAGACAGGGACCCTCAACTGTCGGCAAATCTTTGGCCAGATCCGTAGCCAGCAGCCGGGCGTACGTCTGAAAGCTGAGAAAGACTGTAAATTACTGACATTCGTAAGCGACATGCCTTCCATGTGTCTTTCTGAAAGAGTGATTGACTGACTGAGAGGCTGGATTCTTGAAAGAAATCTGGGAATCCTTAGCTGGGGACCTTCTGAAAGAAGAAAGATGTGGTGTGAGTTACGGTCCAGTTTTTACACTTACTGGACCGTATAAGAGCGTTGTGTTCTCTGAATGTGAAGTCTGAACTGGTTTATGACCATTAAGACTAACGATTGACTTTGTACAAGAGACCAGTGATATATTGTGAATTTATTGTATAGTATTCTGTCTATTTTAAACGTTATGATTCTTTTTTTTTATTATCACTTATTGAATTGTGTTTTTGAACCTTATACCTTTGTAATAAATTGTGGTTATCATATTATTACTGTTGTCAGAGATCATTTCTTGGTCAGAGATTCCCTTTTGGTTGCAAACCTCCAGAAACACAAAAGTATTTATGCTCTTGTTTCGAGTGCAGATACCTCGGTCCGCTTAAAATAAGTAAAAACTAAATCACAAGGAACTTCAGCAACATGTCGGAGCTTGTTTTCAGTCAACAATTTAGTAATATTGATTTCATAATTAATTGGCAAATTGTTTCACGTATAACACGGGAAAAATGTCATATAAGTGAAATAATCTGACAGTAGAACAAACTGGGTTGCTAGGCAACGGGCTGGGGTTGCTAGGTAACGACGGCAGTGAAACTAGGATTATTTCATAAATATTCAGGAATTACTGACTTAAAACAAGCTCATATATCTTGCTGAAAAGTTACTCAACCAAAAATACTGAGAAGGATTTTGTATTTTTGCAGTCCAACCACACAAATTTCACAATTCAAAAGTGTTTCTTTGATTCTCACAGATAAATTACATAAACATTAAACTTTCAAAATCTACCAAATAATAATACATATCTAAAACTATATTCATGAGTAACAGCTGAGACACTTTTTCTTTCTTGGAGGAAGTGTTAAAACGTGTCTGGGGGGAAACTTTTGTGCAGTGAAAGTATGTAAAAACATGCAACTGTTCAAACTCGTCAGGCTTTTTCCAGCCCAGTTAAACCAGTTCTACTGTCCGGCCCAGAGTCGGAGCCTTTTCGGTTCCTGTTGAGTTTCTGCCAACATTACACACCTCGTTACTTACACGGGGAAAAAGGTTTGAGTGTTTAGAGGTAGAAAATAAGGTTCACTTGTTCTGAAGTTGTGTTTCAAAGACCTTAACTTCACAGTGAATGAATGTCACAGAGTTACTTTTGGTCAGATTCAATCTGATCAGTTTGCTGTATGAAAAATTAGACTTTATATTTGTGGGAACAGAAACAAAAGGAGCACTTTCTATCTTTATTTGAGCATGTATTACAAACTAAAACTAAACACATTCCCACCAATCTGGTTTTTACCAATTATGGGGCATTTTATACCTGATTTATAATTTTATATAACCTCAGTTTCATAGAATGAAATAAAACTTAAATTAGGTTTATAAAGGCTTCAGAGGCCAAACTGGAACCATCATCAAGGGAAACAGGATGTGAAGTAAGATCTTCAAAAAATAATATACAATAATTTCCAAACAAGAAAAGAGGAGTTTATGATTATTTATTCATACAAATGTGTAAGCATTCAGAAAAATATGCAACAGGATAAGAAGAAATTACTTGTTTAGTATAAAAGGAAGAAATGTGTGAAGTGACTACAACCTGAACTGGAGCTGACATTAATTAATTAGCTTTCTTATACATGTTTTATTCACCAATTAGTGTACATACAACAAACATTACATACTAACAAAAAGGGATGTGGATCAACAAAATAATAACAGGATAATAGCACAAATTAACATTTCCTGTTTTTTTTTTTGGTTTTTTTTGTAAAAACTCTCAAAATCTGTCATGTTAATAATCCAGTTGACTTCATATTAAAAATAATCTTTATCATTTTTTAAACATGGGCTTGTTTGAACAAACTAGTTTCACATATTGCATAATAGAAACTCATCAAATCCTTTAAATCTTGATTTATGTAAACTCCTATAGTCCGTATAATGAATGGAATAAGTTTCATAGCTAATATCTATTTTTACTGCCACTTTGATCAACGCCTAATCAAAGCTGCCAATCAGGTAATTAAAAGATGGAGCTGCTTCACATATTAAACTTTATTTAATATGTGATCCAAATGTTTGTCTGTAACTTCTGATAGTGAAGAAGTGGTGAAATTGTTGTGACTTTCAGAAATGATTCCCATTACGTGAGCAGAGTCAACACACCCTGTCCTGTTCCTGCTAACTTATCTGGTTTCACATTCCTGCGTCTGCTGTCAAGCACGCCGACTGACTCGCCCAGGAACCGGTTCCAGGCGCAGGAGTTCACCTAAAACTCAGCGACGCTTCCGCAAAATCCCACACAGTCAGAAGAAAACAGCTGAAACTGCAGCTCTTATTTTTAACTTTTAGTGCCTGGAGTGAGTAAACAAACTATGGGTCTGAAAAGAAAAGGATTTATAACATTTTCTGTACATAAAACAATCTGTAGGCAAGTCAAATTCAAAATTACTTTCTTGATCCCAAAGGCAAATTAAATGTAGCTCATATTAAATCAGATTCAGAGTTAGATAGTGATGGCTGCTGGCAGGAAAGATTTCCTATAGCAGTCTGTATTACAGCGAATCTGAAGAAGCCTCTGACTGAAGACACTCAAAGGTCAAAGGACCTGGTCTGATTTTAAAATGCTAAAAAAACATTAAACTTTAGTGAAATACACACAAAACAAAGATAAACTTAAATATTCTAAAAATACACGAGTCAAAACATGAATGTTTATTAATTTAGTGTAACGATTGTAACTTAATCCAGTATCAAAGTATTTCTCATCTTGCACGTCTGTCCTGTTTCAAATGAATATAGTTGAGCTCAAAATTATTCATACTCCTGGCTGGTTTAACCTAAGATTATTTTCATCCAACCAGGAAGTCTGATTATTAGAAATGAGACGTACATACGTAGTCAACTTTGGAAAAAAAAGTGCATATTTATGTTTTATTCTAAAAGGGTGTCAAAAAATATTTATTACTGATTACCTTCTCAATAATCAGTATAAAAGTCTTTTTTTGGTATTGCAGGAATAAACTCAGATTTTTTGGTGTTTCCATTGGTGTTTTAATTAGAAGTTTATTGCTACACATATAATAAACTAGTTTATTATAAAGTCGCCATATCAAACTTCCTACATGGTTGAGTTTCACTCACATAAGATTTATTTACAGCTAATTTCTCAAACTTCCTGTGACCTTCTGAACTGAGTCTTCTAGTAACTTATGTATCTAAATGACACGTCATCAGCTTTTAAGATAAATGAAGAAAGAGGATTAAACAGTGTGAGTAAAACTGCTGCTTGTGGTTTGAGGGACTGATTTATTTTTGAGAATGACATTTAAGATTGTGAAACATGGGAGAGTTATGTTAGCGCTAATTTAATAACATAACATCCTGCAGTTGTGAAATATTTCATGTTGATTTGGTGAAAGTGAGAAGCTAAAATGATCCGACTGTCTTTGCATCTAATTACACTGCAAAAACACGACATCTTACCAGGTATATTTGGTTTAGTTTACTGCAAATATCTTAGCAAACTTGAAAAAAGGCTAAACAAACTGACAAGTAACTTTTTAGCAAGATTTGGCAGCTTGTTTTTAGTCAAAAATAATTTTTTCCCCCTTATTGCTTTTTGAATGTCTTCATTTCCTGCAAAAACACAAAATATTACCCTTTTTTTTTTTGGTCTAGTTTATAGTACCAATATCTTAATACAACTGAAATAAGACAAAACTAACTGACAGGTTTTCAGAAAGATGCGGGAGCTTGTTTTAGATCAATAATTCCCCAATAGTGATGAAAAAGTTCAGATTGATTCGCTTGTGGGAAAAATGTCTTGAACTTCTTCATCAATATTAAGGAATTATTGACTACCAACAAGCTCAATGCATATGAGCTTGTTGGTAAAAGTTGCTTAAAAGTTACTTGTTAGTCAGTTAGTTGTAAGATTTTTGCATAAGAAACTGGACCAAAATACTTGGTGATACTGTGTTTTTACAGTGTTCAGCTGCTTTAGGCTTTGTCATCTTTGACAAACACTCCCGTTGCTCCACATGACAAACTGTCATCATTCTCTGCAGCCTGATTTCTGGTTACTGATGTTCCAGGAACAGCTTGTGCAGCATTCTGGCTCATCTGTACTCAGAAAAATGGTTGAAACCCCAACCTTTATTGTCCTTGCACACAAAACCCGCCTGCAGGTGAGGAATCATTTGGCAGGCCTTCTAGTATTTCCCTCATAGCTTGGCGTTCACACCTCCCATTCTTCTGCTGCCTGAGGTTAACACAAACACCCAGGCGCCACTCTGTATTCTGCCAGAGACGCACAGCGATGGCCTCCATGGGGTTGCAGATTGCCGGTTGCGCCTTGGCGCTCTTCGGTTGGATCGGGGTTCTCATCGTCTGCGCGCTGCCCATGTGGCGGGTCACGGCGTTCATCGGCAACAACATTGTGACCTCGCAGATCATGTGGGAGGGCATCTGGATGAGCTGCGTGGTGCAGAGCACCGGCCAGATGCAGTGCAAGGTGTACGACTCCATGCTGGCGCTGAGCAACGACCTTCAGGGCGCCAGAGCTTTGGTGGTGGTTTCCATCGTCGTCGGCATCGTGGGACTCCTGATTGCTTTCGTCGGGGGAAAGTGCACAAACTTCATTCCGGAGGAGAAGGCCAAGGCGAAGGCCTCGGTGGCTGCAGGAGCCATCCTGATCGTCAGCGGAGTCCTCTGCCTCGTTCCCGTTTCCTGGACGGCCACCATCATCGTCCAGGACTTCTACAACCCTCTGGTGATAGACGCGCAGAAACGAGAGATCGGGGCGTCTCTGTACATCGGCTGGGGCGCCGCGCTGCTGCTGATCCTGGGAGGGGGGCTTCTGTGCGCCAGCTGCCCCCCAAAGGAGGAAAACGCCCCCTCTGTGAAGTATCTGCTGAACAGACCAGGAGGAAGCAGCAAAGGAGAGTCGTACCGATCATCCTCACCGACGAAGACGTATATTTGAGACAAACTGGAATTCGGACTCAAAAACACAAAATCTTACTGAGTATTTTTGGTCTAGTTTCTACTGGAAACATCTCGGCACACTTGAAATAGGACAAAACTAACTTACATGCAACTTTTCATCAAGATATAGGTGCTGGTTTTAAGTAAATAATTCCCTAATATAGATTTTTAAAAGCAGTATTTCCTCTTTCGCCTAAAGCAAGACGTTTTCCCAGGTTAGAAGTGAAAAAATCTGCCAATGCAACTAGAACTTAAATAACCTAAACAAGCTTTATGTCTTTCTGAAAAGTTACTTTTAAGTTAGTTTTATCTTATTTCAACTGTACTAATATACTTGCACTATAAACTAAACCAAAAATTCTTGGTAAGATTTTGGTTTTTTGCAGTGAAGGACGACATTCAAGCAGCATGAAGACAAAAAAAACTGTTTTTCAACCTGAAGTGAAGGAAATCAACACTTTGTCTTCTTATGACAGTCAAACCTGTGTTACTTTTTGCATTAAAAAGGTTTAGCTTTAAGTTGTACACTTTTTTTATTCATTTTGGAAAATGTTTTTTTAAGTTATTCTTTTTCATTAAAAGGACGTTTTGTTTGCTGGCTTTAAGCACCAGCAGGTGATATTTGAACCAAACACAGCAGGAACCAGTTTGGCCGGTCAAACCAGATCAAATCCCAGGAACAAAAGCGGTGACTCGGGGAATCACAATGCCGTAAATGTTTAGCTCCGTTTGTCCGACATTCATACAGAAAGGACAGTAATTTGACCAGAAATTTAGCAGCTTAAATCTGCACAAACGGTTTTTAAAATATGTTTTTTTAATGGATTTGGTGTTTTTAGTGACACAGCAGCAGCATGACGGGTTTGATGCTTTCTCAGCCAATCACAATGACACTTCAGATGAGGAAGACGGAGTCAAATTACGCTCAATCTTCCTCTTTTACTCAGACATTACAGGAAATATGCTTTTTATGGTTTTCTTGTGTTAATATGTGTGTGATGCTTTTTTTTTACGCCTCATACACTTTTATTCAAAAATAAATATGTTTTAATTTAAATTGTCTTTCATTTATAACTGTTAAAACTTCTGGTTTAAAAGACAAAATACACTGAAAAACAAAATCTTCAGTATTTTTGCTCTAAGTTCTGGTGCAAATATCTGAGAACATTTAAAATAAGACAGAAATAATTACAAGTAATTTTTCAGCAAGATAAAAGAGCTTGTTTTAAGTTGATAATTTCTTAAAATTGATCAAAAAGTATTAGTTTTATTGGCAGATTATTTCCCTTATAACATGAGGAAAATGTCTCGTTATAAATAAAATAATCTGGAAGTGAAACTAGAACTTTTTCATCAGTATTAGGAAGTTATTTACTGAAAACAAGCTCCTGTATTTTGCTCAAAAATTACTTGTGAATTAGTTTAGTGTACTAGAAAAAAGACCAAAAATACTTGGTAAGATTTTCTGGTTTTGCAGTGTAAATTCATCTTTTATTACAGATTATTTATTATTTTTAATTTAACATTGTCACATAATAAATAAATAAATATAACCTTTAATTTTATTACATTTATTTATTGGGGGTAATGTTGAATGAGGAAACAATTATTTCCAGAAAAATTACTGGAGTCACAATTAAAACTACAAATTACAACCCCATCAGGTAAATGTAAGGAAAAACATTTCTATCATTATTTGACTTTTATATTATAATTAATTACTTCCTGTCTGCATAATGTTATAAATATGATGCCACAAGTTCTCCAAAAATGGAAAGAAAAGAGAACATTTCCATTCATGTAAAGCAGACCTCCTCTTTTTTTGCCCTACCACCACAAACGTAAACAGGTTTGCTAAATGCTACCTGGACTTTATTTTAGAAATGTTCGACAGTTTTCCTTTGTAAAACCTGTAATAACCTGTCAGGTGATTGGAATGAAAAACAGAAACGGAGATAATTAAAAGAACAACGATCTTTGTATGCTTCAACTTTATTATGAAATGTTACAGATTGTGACTCTTTATGCAAAAGGGAGTCATATGAGTGCTAACTGATTTTTTAACTGTATACGTTGGAAATACTGTTGTAAAATTAGTCAACATATAAAAACCACTCATGTTATGAGTAATAAATGAGCTAAATTAAGATGCCACTTAAATAGCAACACAGCAGTTACTCTGATAAAGTCCAGATATTTTAAATTGGATCAGCAGCAGGATAAATTATCTACAAGGTGAAAGATGTTCTGAAGAAAAAAACTATATTTCATTCAACTCTGAAAGCTCAAACATGTGACGTAAAGCTTCAGAAGTGCAGCTAAATAAAAGAGCAAAGCATGACGCTGCATTATGTTTCACCAACCTCACGGTTTGACTTTTTCATCTTCTCTGTATTTTGTCCTGCGCTGCCACCTAGTGGCCATCTGGTAGCATGGCTAAAAACACTGGGTAGTAATAAGAATCAATTTCAGCATTCAGGTTTGACATTTATGCTGCTATTAATTTATTTTCACGTTTATGTAGATGTTAAATGGTTTGACAATAAATCCAAAGTGTATAGTTTTATATATGTAACTTATCTTTGTAGAGATTTAGTTGGTTTTATTAACTTGAAAAGGAAACGGGGTTTCTGTGCGTTTCACCAACTCAAATCTAAGAATTTTTAAGACTGTTATGAATTAAAACAGATCTGTATCACGACAGAAAGGTAGACAAGAAAATCACACATTTTATATAGTATTACACTGCAAAAACACAAACTTTTACCAATATTTTTGTCTAATTTCAAGTGAAAATATCTTAATACACTTGAAATAATACAAAACTGACATAAAAGTAACTTTTCAGCAAGATATAAGAGCTTGTTTTAAGTCAATAATTCCTTACTATTGATACAAATGTTCCAGTCCCACTGGTAGAATATTCCACTCCACTGTTACCTAGCAACCCCAGCCAAGGACCTCCCGTTACCTAGCAACCCCAGCCAAGGACCTCCCGCTACCTAGCAACCCCAGCCAAGGACCTCCCGTTACCTAGCAACCCAGTTCTAGTTCCACTGGCAGATTATTTCACTTATAACATGGGAAAATGTCTTGTTATAAATGAAATAATCTATCAATGGAACTAGAACGTTTTCATTAATTCTGAGGAATTTTTGACTAAAACAGTTTCTTACGTCTTGCTGAAAAGTTGGAGATATTAACTCTTGGTAAAATTGTGTGTCTTTATGGTTCAACGTCTATTTGTTTTATTAAAACTGGTTGGATAAGTAATGTGGTGTTTCCGATTGGACACTCAGAGCCTATTGGTTGTGTTTTTAACAGACTTTAAGGCTCCCATGGCTCTGCAGGAGCTGGGCATCAGCCTGTCCATGATGGGCGTCGCCGGCACCATGTTGATCTGTGGCCTGCCCATGTGGAAGGTCACTGCGTTCATCGGCACCCACCTGGTGGTGATGCAGGTGTTCTGGGAGGGCTTGTGGATGACCTGCGTCAGCGAGTACACGGGCCAGATGCAGTGCAAGCTCTACGACGCCCTGCTGGACCTGTCGTCGGACCTCCAGGCGGCCCGCGGCCTCATCTGCATCAGCCTGGTGTTGGGCTGTCTCGGGTTCCTCGTCTTCATCCTGGGAGCTCGCTGCACCAACTGCCTGGGTCACCCGCGGATCAAAGCGCGGGTGGTGATCGGCTCCGGCGCCATCTTCTGCCTGTCCGCGCTCACCACAGTGGTCGCTGTCGCTTGGACCGCCAACACCATCATCATGGATTTTCACAACCCCAGAGTCCCAGAGGTGCTGAAGAGAGAGCTGGGCGCAGCGATCTACATTGGGTTTGTGACGTCTGGGCTGCTGTTCTGTGGAGGAGCCGTTCTCTGCGTGACCTGCCCACCAGAACCAGACAGATTCCCCTCCAGTGGCTACATGCTGGCCAAGACTCCCACCCGGAGCAGCTACGCCATCAAGAACTACGTCTGAAAACAGAAACTAAACCACAACGTCTTGACCTCTGCCGACCTCTTCAAGCCTTTTACGGTGCCTGCTCCTTAATTACAATCTCTTCACTGCAAAAACACAAAAAATGACCAAGTTTTTTTGGTCTAATTTCTACCGCACATATGTTAGCACATTTGAAAAACAACAAAACTAACTTACAAAAAACTTTTCAGCAAGATATTATTGACTTAAAGCTGCAGTCAGTAATATGTTTATTAACAATGTGTTAAAAACTGTCACCATGTTCTGACAGTTTATGTCAGAGAAAAGATCAATCTCCTCCACCTTCCTGAGCCGCTACTGCCGTCTGAAGAAATTACCGAAAACAACCAATCAGAACCAAGAAGAGGGGCTTAGAGCTGTCAATCAAGCTTGTGTGCATGTGTTAAATGTGTAAACGAAACAACTTACTGTTACAGAAAAAATTGTTTATCTTATGCTATCAGTGGCCATGCTAACTGGCTCTAGCATTCACAACAAGATCTGCTGACAGGGAGAGACTGTCATAGCAGAGCAAGACAGAGGGGGTGGTGGGACGGCGCGCACACGGCCATGATTGACAGCGCTAAGACCCGCCTCCTGACTCTGATTGGCTGTTTCTAGTTAGCGCTGGGAGAAGGCAGAGAACCTAAATGTTTTTCACAGATTATCTGTCTCATATCATATTGTCATGACATAGTTACAGTTTCAACAAATATGTAAAAAAAAAAGTTTTATAAAAGTTACACACTGCAGCTTTAAGAGAAAAATAATTTACAAATAAAATCCTGCAAGATGTTACTGACCCACTAAAGCTCCCATTTCTTTCTGAAAAGTTACCTATTAGTTTGTTTTGTCTCATTTATAGTTCTCTAAGACACTTAAGTTAGAAACAAAACAAAAATACTTGGTAAAATTTTGTGCTTTTGCAGCCTGTTTGAAATGTGACCCTTTTTTTTTTTTTTTGTTGCTTAAAGCAAATATTTGAACTGCTATTTTTGCTCGTTAATCATTTGATTTTAGTGGCAGAAATAAAAATGTAAAACATTCGTGTCAAACTTGATTTATTGTCTGAAGTTTCTAACAGATGAATGATCAACTTTGCAGAAGCGTAAATATGAATATCAACACAAGTTTGAACTTGTGACTGAAAACTCACAGCTAAAACTCGCATGTAGCCACAAGCTGTTTTCAGAATCAGGGCCCTGCACTGCAAAAACACAAAATATGACCAATTATTTTGGTCTGGTTTCTACTGCAAATATTTCAGTACACTTGAATGAAGACAAAACTAACAAGTAACTTTTAGGTAATGTATAGAAGGTTGTTCTACTGGCAGACTATTTCATTCATTACAAGACATTTTTGACATAAGTCGCAATAATCGATTAATCTCATTATAAATTAAAGATTGATCATTTCTATTCTGATTATTAAAATGTACTGAAGCACCATTTTGTTTCCAGATAATTCATAATTAATTGTATTTATGATTTTGAGTGCAAGTGTTTTTTTTTCCAGGTTTTATTTATTTATTTATAGTATTAGTTGATATTTAAATTATCTTCCTGTTGCCTTATTATTATGCCATTATCAACAAATATATTACATAAAATTGTTTCAAAAACAACAGCTGGACAATTTATCATCCAGTAAACTTTCTTACCAGGACTTTTTCATCAATGTTAAGGAATTATTGACTTAATAAAACAAGTTCTTATGTCTTACAGAAAAGCAGCATTAAGTGAGTTTTTTCTTATCCATATTGTTCTAAGGTATTTGCTCTATAACCCAGACCAAACATACTTGGTAAGATGTGTTTTTGCAGAGCAGCGGCTGAAACGTCAGAGCACAGCGGTCGTTTTGTTTTCTCCTCTCTGCACAAACGGGGATAAATGGGTTGTTTTGAAACCATGGCAGAGAAAACAGAGGGATTTCCCTCCTCCGCCCAGCGACAGCAGTGCCTTCTTTTCAAGAATGCCAGAGAGCCGGTTCCCTCCGCTCTCTGAACAGACATGCACTGCAAAAACACAAAACCTTACCAACTATTTTTAGTCTAGTTTATAGTGCAGATACATTATCACACTTAAAATAAGACAAAACTAACTTACAAGTAACTTTTTAGCAAGAAACCTGTGTTTGTTTTAAGTAAGTAATTCCTTAATTTTGACTAATGACACATTTCCCCATTTTATTAATTAGATGTTCTACCAATGGAACTGATCATTTTATATTAATATTTATGAATTATTGACTTAAAAGAAGCTCATATTTCTTCCTGAAAAGTCACTTGTGATCAGACTTGGGTCGCTACATTTATTCAATTACATTTACTTCAGTAACTTCTTGTAAAAAACAAACTTTATGAGTATTTTTACTACACTATACTTTGAGTAATTTTATTCTGAAGTATTTCTGCTCTTACTTGAGTAAAATTTCAGGATTCTCTACTCACTGAATGAAAAACAAACATGTTTTAACCAAACAGTCACCAGACACACTGAACACAGATACTGGAGTTTCAACTTTAAAAGACTCAGAGTAACAGGGTTTTATTTTTAACATTATAGATGTGAAATTTGTCACGATGTGTTTAATTATTCTTTGAATTTGTTTTGTATGTTTTGTATGTTTCTGCTGACATTTATATTAAGTTCTGTCGCGCTGCTCTTGGCGGTTGGTGGTTACCATAGCAACCGGTAACCGACGGCTCCGCCCCCTTTTTTCCGTTCGCCGTTCTGTAACTGTGGTACGTACTGGGACCAGCTCTGTGTTTTCTTTACAAGTATTACATTTTAACATAGTTTAGACAAATGTAATAACATTCATATTTATCTGTTTTCATTATTAGCTATGTTTAATTTTACAACTGCTAACTGCCGTTAGCTAGCAGCTAACAGCAGCTAACAGCAGCTAATAGCTCATTGGGATTTATTGCTCTGTACTTTGTTCAGGGTTATTTATTGTATTTTATTTAATGTACAGAAGCTGCTGGACTGATGTTAACCACCATCTTGATTTCCTCTTTTCTTAGAATAAATCCAGTGAACCTGAGTTCAACCTGCTGGACTGTGGCGAACATAGAGGGGTTACATGTGTAACCAAATTGAGTTCCCCAAACTTAATCTATGTATGTTTGTCTAACATTTTAACTTCACATATTTACTTAGATAATCTTAATTTGGTTACTTGTAATAAATTAACTCTATTTTTTAAAGTTGGTCACCAGTTTTTTTAGTGCACGCACCTGCAGCTTTTGTTAAGAAGGTTTCACATAGGTTTTTCATTGAAAGAAACTGATTTTGAAAAAAAAAATAAAAAAAATATATATATATATTCATTCTCTTTGCTTGATTTTATTATTTTTGCTACTTATATAAATTATTGTCATTTTGGTCCCGACCAAAATTTCCACTTAGCTTTATATTTTTGTCCATCTGATGACGTAATTTACTCAGTACTTGAGTACATTTTTTACCAAACACTTTTTTTTACTTTTACTTGTTGAAGTGATGCTACTCTGAGTAAAATGTTTGTGTACTCCATCCACCTCTGCTTGTCAGTTAGTTTTGTCTTATTTCAAGTGAACTCAGATATTTGTACAGGAACTGGACCAAAGTTACTCGGTAGGATTTTGTGTTTTTGCAGTGTGCGCTTCACATGTCGACCATTAAAACAACGCCCCGCTCCGCCCCGCCCCGGTCCGACCCGCCCCGGCCCGCTGCCAGCTGTTTCTGGCTTTGGCAGCAGAGAGAGGAGAGGAGGACGAGGCCGCCGGTCGGAGTCATGAAGCGGCAGCTGGAGATCGCCGCCCTCGGCGTGGCCGCCGCAGGTTGGCTGGCCGCCGTCCTCACTCGCTGCCTGGCGCTGTGGACGGTCAGCGGGACGCTCAACAACCAGACAGCCAGCCTGCCTGCCTACTGGGATGGGGTGTGGCTACAGTGGGATCACTGGGATCTGGCCCACGATGGCAGCCTGCACTGCTCTTTCTACCAATCCCTGATGTCTCTTTCTGGAAGTTTTCGCACGTGGAGGGCTCTCATCATGGCCGCCATTGGAGTCGGGGGCTTCGCCATGGTGGTCGGAGTAGTGGGGCTGGTTTGGTTCCCCGGGAGGGGCCAGATCAAGGTGTTTTCTGGGAGTTTTTTCATCGTGGCTGGGATCCTGTTGCTGGTTCCCACAGCCTGGACGTGCCACCACACCAGCCAGCCACTAGAGGGCGCGGTGCCGCTCAGGAGAGACTGGGGACCTGCTCTGTACCTCGGATGGATCTCCTTCGCGTTGATGCTGGTCGGTGGGGTAATTCTGACCACCAGATGCCCCACCGCTGGGGTGCAGGAGGGGCAGCCTGGCGGCGGCATGAGCCCGGATGAGGAGGCCAGCAACCCGCTGAGCACCATCAACAGAACCGCGTTCACAAACAGCCAATACAACCGCAGGTCACCGCCCATCTGACAGAACTGGACCGCACAGCAGAACCAATGACAAGTGAAATTAATGCTCTCAGGAAAACTTCTGACTGCACTTTTTTTTTTTTTAAGATATAAAGGGTTAGAATGAACTTAAATGAGCAGAACTCCACATACTTTATTAACAGGGGTGATTTTTGCTGTGTTTTCTTCTACTTTAACAAACTATTTGCCTTTTTGTTTATTATTTCTACCCTAGTAAAACAAAACAGTGACTTGTTCTACTTGCTTCATACAACGGCTCTCGGATATTGAGAAACGATCAACGATCATTTCCTGGACGCATTTCCACTACAGATGTGCGCAAAACTCAATATTCCCGTAATGTAAAAAAAAAAAAAAAAGATTATTTTGCAATTGACTGCGAAGAAGGAAGTGCTGATCACAGCAGAAAATCAGTGCAGAAAATCGACTCATCGTTTATGATGGAGCATTAGGGCTATTCAGGTTAGAAAAGAAAGTAGGAGCAAATTTCCACCAAAAAAACTCAGAAATTTTGAGATTAATCTTGTCTACAAAAACCCTGGAATTTCTGAGCTTGAAAACTCAATTTTCAAAAGTCCAAATTTTTAAACTTTTGAGCTCAGAAAATGTAACAATTCTTTCTAGAAAATATGTGAAATTAATCTCAAAAATTGAGTTTTTTTCTTGCAAATTTTTGACTTGCAGAGCTCTGAAATTTACAACTTTTTTCTAGAACATTTCTGAGATCTCAACATTTTCTTGCAAATCTTAATGCTTTTGCAGCTCAGAAATTTCCAAGTTTTTTCCAGAAAATTTCTGAGATTAATCTCAAAATTTCAGAGTTTTTTGGCAGAAATCTACTCCTTTCTTTTTCTATCCACACTTTCCCTAACACACCGTCAAATTCCCCCAACTTCTCTTTCTACTTTCTGATTGGCTGGTTGAAATTCTATTGGAGGAATCCAAGTGAATGGGAGAAAAGCCAGAATATGCTGTGAAGCGAGATTCAATCTTTGAATTTTGTTTATTTCTTGCATCCAAACATACCACAGTAATAAACTAAACTCTGTTTAGTGTTGCGATGACAACACTAAACACTGTTGGATAATTTCAGCACATTTTTATGACTGCAAAGTAATCTCTTTAAAACAAACTACTGTTTGCAGAGATGGTTAGCAACTTGCTACATTTACTTGAGTAACGTTTTGGGAAAATATAGTTTTAGAATTTTACTACCTGTACTTTTTATTTTTACTTGAGTAATTTTACTATGAAATATTGCTACTTAAGTAAAATTTCTATATTCTCTACCGAACAACCTTATTTTACTCAAAAGTTTTATATTGAAATAATTTGATTTGTAACGATGTTATTTCTATGAATTATTTCCATTTTGGTTTTACAAACATTTCCACATAACTGTACATTTTGGTCCATCTGATGATGTAAATTTGAAATATCAAATACTTTTTCTTGGACGGCTACTTTTTACTTGAGTAAAAACATGTTGAAGAAGTTCTTCTTTTACTAGAGTATAATTTTGGCTTCTCTTCTGATCTGCAGACTAAACTGAGTCAGATGTGATGGAAACAGTTTAAGGAGGGATTAGTGAAGGATTTAATAGGTTTTACAGCAGAGTAATACACTTTTGACTAAATATATCAGTTTCATTTTCCCTGCAGTTGAACAAAATGACGAGTGACAAAATTCATCTATTTTATCTCAAACTGTTGTGTTTGGTTGAACTGGAAGTTTAACAGAAACTCGAGGCATGTTGGAACACGACCCAAAGCTCAAACAGGATGGGCGGCGTTGAGTTGCCGTTTTGTTCTCTGAATCAAAGTCGCAGCCTTTAAAAAAAGCACAAAAGTTTTGAAATTATACTTTTATATTTCTGCAGCTTTATGGTTCCTCTGTGTTTCTTCAAATGTGATTTCATGTAGAAAATCTGCTGAATTTAACCTCGACTTTTCAGACTTTGTCAAATGTCGAAGGATGAAAAACAATAAAAAATAAATTTTATTTAGTCATTAACTTATCCAAATTTAACACTGAAAGCCAAAGAAGCCTGACTCTTTAAAACTTGACTTTCTTCTAGTTAAACTTTCTGCTTGAACTTTAAATGAAACAAAATCATTTTAAACTTCAGATTTAAAATTGTTTAGTAAAATCATCGTGTCTGTTTTTCCTCTTAGCTTTGTGTGTTGATTCTGCTTCAGGAGATGCAAATAAACATCTGATTTTCCATCTTTTGTTCAAATCTTCTTGCTTTTTAAAACTAGATAAATATAAAAAAAATAAAGGCAAATTTAATATAACAGCCTCCCTGGTAAAAATCCTGAAAACATTTTCTTATTTTATCCCAGAGTTCCCATTAAACACTGAAGTCCCATTTTCAGTCTAAAGGCATTTATTTATTTATCGAGTTAATGGTGTCACACTTTTGCAAACAGACCCACAGCATGACAGATCCTCCGCCATGCTTATTATGATAAATCTGAGTTCCTTTTCCACACATTCAGCCTTTTTCACACAGTTCTAATGTAGAAAACACCAAATACTCCATTTCTGTTTGTGATGATAGGACAAAATCTGTGAAGTACATGGTTGCTATGGAAACCCAGTGACCCACCAATTTGATTTTGATTACATAAAACCAAACCTAAATGCCATGTATACCAGTCTTTCCCATTTTGAAAAGCGGCTAAAAGAAACGTGCCGTTATGCCTCAGGAAAACTGTTCACGGAAAAAAACCAACACCTTCAGTTATATTTCTAAGGTGATATTTTCAGAAACAATAATGTCTCAACATTATATTAAAGACTGTAATAATAAAACTAATTTATTTCTATTTGGCTGCCAGGAAAAGTGACAGATTGTGTGAATATTTATAATTATTTTATGTCAGTAAAATCCCAGTCGACAGAAAACCATCAGGTTTCTTTCTGTTTAGCTGCAGAGGAGGACTAATTGTTGGAGATAAATATTTACCTCTGGGCCTTTGAAGATAAGGAAGGAGTCAAAGATGTGCACACAGGACAGGGAAATAATAAATAATAACATATATGTCAGAGCTAATTGCTGACTTTAGTTTTTTACATTTGAATGCTGAAGGCTGCCATCAGATAAAAAGCAGCAGTGAGGTTAGTGAGAGTTTCTTTTAAGTGTGGCTGCTGCGTTAAAGGCTGAAATAAGGTGAGTTAGACAGCAAACTGTGTCTCTGTAGGAGTTTTAGTGAATCAGAAGTGAATCAGCTCCTATAGCTTCTCGTCTCCTTCCTCCACGTCCTTCAGGCTCAGCACCTCCAGAGAACCTCGGCCTTTGGTCTCACAGCGGATCAGCTCATCGATCTCCCTGAAGCAGCCGGGATCCACCAGAACCACCTGGCAGGGAGACGGGGAGGAAGGTCAGAGAGCAAAGGTCAGAGAGCAAAGGTCAGCGCTGCTCACTGAGCCACAACACTTAGCAGAGGTTAGCAGCAGTTAGCTGGGTTAGCACCGGTTAGCTGAGTGAGTTAGCATGGTTAGCAGCTGTTAGCAGAGGACAGCAGCAGTTAGCTGAGTGAGTTAGCATGGTTAGCAGCTGTTAGCAGAGGATAGCAGCAGTTAGCTGGGTTAGCAGCAGTTAGCTGAGGTTAGCTCACCATTTCCAGCTCTTCGTCGAACTCCTCGCTCTCCACCACCTGCAGCAGCGGCTTCAGCTTCTCCCTCAGCCTCTTGGCCTCCTTGGCCGGCACCGCCAGCCGCAGCCGCATGTGGGCTCTCTGGATCTCCATGGTCTCCTTCAGCTGCCGGATCACTTCCAGGGCCTGGAGGGAGAAAACAGAGGGAACATGGAAGGAGCTGCAGACTAAAGATCAGGTCTTTAGCAGAAAAGACACAATTACACCAGAAGAAGTTTTTAAAATTACAAGACAAAAGTATTTTTAATGAACAAAGCTTTGATGGAGTTATTAAGATCTGTCATGAGCAGCTCAGTCCGTGTCGTTTTTTTCTTCTAAATGGACTCAGACGTTTGTTCAGTCGTTTCAAAGTCCTGCTGCTGATAATGATTTGATGCTGATGTGTTCAAACTATAAAACCGATACTAAAGTTTTACTTCACAAGATGCTCAACAACTCCTCATTTTAATTTTTGTTGCATAAAATTATTACTTAATTCTGGAAACGTTAACATGTTATTCTGTTGTTGTATGGCTGTATTATTGCAGTACAGTGACTTTATTCCGCCGTACAGTTGACCTGAAGTCCAAATAAATAGAAACATTCTTGTCAAACAAGATGGCCACCGTGGGCGTGCCAACATCACTCTGACCCAATGAGTGCATCGGTGAGGGGAAAAAATCTGATTTTCTAAAAATTTACTCTTCAAAAAGCAACAATTTTCTGCTTTATTATCTGAATAATTATGTTGAATATTTATTCTGTGCCAACTGAACACAATTCAGCAAAATTTATCCAAGTTTCTATTTCAGTTATTAGGACGTTTAATTTTACTTTACTTCATTTTTGTGTTCAGACCTGGAAAACATACCAAAAAGGGGTTATGTAGAGTCTTAAAACAGATTAAAAAGTTGATAGTAGCTATGATTTTGTACAACAGCAGCAGATATTTCCGCTTCCTTGTAGGGCTCAGTTTTCCCTGCTGACCTGCTGCTTGGTGCTCTTGTTGGGCTTCACAGAGTAGTGGATGTCCTTCATCGCTCGCTCGATCAGGCTGACTGTGTAAGGCCTCTTAGTGTCTGGATTCACACACTTCTCCGCCACGATGGAGGCGATGTCTCTGAACATGGTCTCCAGCTGGCTCTGCCTCTCCTTGTCAGACACCTGGAGTTCCCCTTTGGACAAAATCTGTCATAACGAAACAAACAGAGCGAAACGTTCAGGAAAAGTTCCGAATGCCAGGCTAGAAACTCCTCGTGTTTTATTCACCTGTTTGCAGATTTCTGTTTGATCACCTGTTCCAAAAGCTTTGACCAGGTCATCCTTCTTCGCCATCTGACCTTTGGAGACATTGACAAAAACAGAGTGTGTCTGCAGCACCTCGTCCAGGTCTTTCTCTCTGCAGTAAAAACAACAAACAAAAACGTTTGTTCCACCCAACGGTCAACCGAAAACAATAAAAAACGCATTCTGAAAGTCTCACAACTGCTTTCAAAACGGACAAATAACCCGTTTAAATCCCTAAAATGTCAGAGAAAAGTCCCGGATGATGGAGTTTTAAAGTGACTCACGCGCCTGATCTCCAGCTCATTACTTTATTTTTGTAACAAGCGATTTCAAACCGCTTCCCGCCCTTCTTCATCCGAACCACGGCGACGTTGGTCAGTCGGATCTGGTTTGTTGGAGTGAATATAGACATGTTTTTGTTTGATAAGACACTGAAGAAAAGTGTCTTCGAATCGCTGCTACAGTAAATAAGATATGACGTCACCGGATGTGTGTCTAGAATACGGATCCGGTGAGAAATGCGAAGAATGAAATAACAGTTCCGCTCCCGTAACTGTCGATATCAGCGCCAAAAACTCTCAAAAAACTAACATTTATAAAATATTTTTTAAAAACAGTTATGTCTTTCTTAATTTATTACAGTAAATGAAAGTTATAATTACGTTATTCAATTAGAAACGGACAAATTACCTGCAATGTGACTAACCGAGGGAATGATTTTGCTGTCCTCTTATGGCCGTAAGAAAAGTTTTCAGAAATTTTTTAACTGGGACTGATGTAAATTGTCAGAAAGACAGCTGTAATTTCAGTGAGATAATTTTACATTTGAAGACATTACTTAAATTTCATAAACCTTTCTTTCTTCTGTGAAAGCAGAAAATAAAACCCTAATCTTCATAGCCTTTCTTAAGTTTATCTGTATCTGCTGCCACCTGGTGGTCATTTAGCAGAACATCCTTTTGCAGTTTCCTTTTAGATAAAAAAAATCTTTTAAATGTTTAATTTCTTTAAACACACAATCTTACTGAAAAGTTCACACTCTCTGTATGAACGTTCAGAAATAAAGGTGACTATTCAAAATTGGGCCAAAAATTCTCATAAGGACAAAAAGTTTAAAGCTTTCTCTTAGACGGATTCCTAATTTAGCTGACACTAAATAATAATAATAACAGTAATAATAATAATAATAATAATAATAATTTAGAAACGTAAAGAGCTGTCAAAGACTTCGACTCCCAGCATTCCTTGCGGCCAACCAACATGGCAGCGCACTATCGCACAAGATTTTGAGGACGCAATATTTGAAAGTTTTCCCTTTTTGCAGCCATGTTAGCTTTGTTTACTGTCATTTCCTTTCTTACGGGCTCTTTGCCTGCCTCCGACACTAAAGGTGAGTTTATTTAAGCGTTTGCTTTAACTGAAAAACTCTTTTACGTCTTCATGTTTTGGTCGAGCCACACTGTTGATTTCCAGATAATTTAAAGCGGGTTTTTGTCCTGAGACGTTGGGCTGGTTTTGGTGAATATTAGAAGAGTCAGTTGGACGTTTTTTCTCCGTGCAGTCCCTCCGGATGTCCACAGTCCCACTGAAAACTATCTGCTGTGGATGTGGAACAACAGACTCTACGTTTATTCTGCTGCTGCGCTGCTGCTGGGTTTCTGCTTCCTTCTGCAGGTTACACGAAGGAAGGTGAGTCCTGCCTTAGTGACGTCAACACCACGCAGGATTATTGATCTTCATTAATCCTCTCTGTTGTTGTCTGTTCAGATAAATCATACAAAAGATTCTGGTTCTAAGGATTCTGGTCTGAAGGTTCAAAAAGCTGCAAAAAACGAAGTCAGCTCAGATGAAGATGCTGATGTTCATGTTTCAGGGGTTAAAATCTTCTACGGCTCACAAACTGGGACAGCAAAGGTACACAAATCCTCACATCGTACGGAAAACATACGATTATATAAATACACAAAAATAAGACCCTGAAAAATGGCTTCCTTAGCCTTGACAATGTGAAATACAGCAAGATTAGCCTCTGGAGTTGTGACACATTACAACAGCGTGTTACGGCCACTATAGATAGAAAAAGTGAAACATTTTCTGTGGAAAACTCAGAAAGTTTGAGATTATTCTCAGAAAGAAAACTTGGAAAATTCTGAGGCTCAAAAGTCAAAACCTTTCGACTTGTGAACATTTTCTGAGTTTCAAAAGTTGTAAATTTTTATCTTTTCAAAATCAGACATTTTTTTCTAGAATAGGGGAGACCGGGTATGGTTGTAACACTTTTTGCTCCAGCACCTTTAACTCACAGAATTTTTGAGCTAGAGTTTTCAAACTTTTTCAAACGTTTTTCTACTTCAGAGATTAATCTAAAAGTTTCTGAGTTTTTTGGGGGGTAAATTTAAAGTATCCCTAATAAAAAGTGTAGTATGATAGTCTATGATGAGAGGCAGAAAAAATGGAGTAAATTTCTGCCAAAATGTTTTTAAGAAAAAATGGGACATTCTGTGATGTTGGGCAGCTGTAAATATGAAAGAAAAATAACGTTTTTTATTAAAAGCTTACATTTCTGATATGAAAGAGGATATTTATAAGAAAGAGCCCAGTGATTATAAAGTCAGATATTTGCGACAGAGTCACAACTTGTTGACATCAGGAAATGTTCAAATGTATTTCTGATAAATGTGTGAAGTTAGTCACATGTTTCCTGCTGTTTGTGTGTTTCTGTTTGTCAGGGTTTTGCCTCAGAGCTCTCACAGGAGGTGCAGGCTCTGGGTATCCCAGCGGAGGTGATGGACATGAAGGACTTCGACCCAGACGACCGACTTGCAGACGAGGTAAGCAAAGTCCAAACGCGTCCGATTCCTGCAGAGTCGGGAAAACTTTCGAAAAGGCTGGAATTAGATTTAAATGTTTTTCTGTTCTCTAAAAAAAGAGACTAGTGCATAGAAAAACTGTTATTTTCAAATCAATCAGTCGCTGCATGTTTTCTATTTAAACCCGAGTCATGTAGAAATATCTGATATGAATTCATAGCAAATATTTGCATCCGTTCCTTAAAATGAAATGTGGTAGAAAGAACGAGGAGCTCATTCTCACCACGGTGCTTTGGAGCCAATGTGATGTAAATCTAAACAGGAGATGGTTCATTGAATTACTTTAGAGCAGTGGTTCTTAACCTGGTTCGGTCGAACCCCAGGGGTTCGGCGGAGCCTCTGCCGCGGAGGTAAAGACACACCGTGTAAAGTTGTGATGACGCCCCGCTTTGCCATCACTTGCTGCAGAGGATCACGTTTCACATCAACTTTCTTGCTGTGTTTAGCAACATTTCAGACAAAATCTCGGATTCGCCAAAAATCGGAATCTGCAGGTCAGGATTTTTAATAGATCGGCCAGAAAACTGCAGTCGGTTCTCCTCTAACACCAACATTGTATTTTATTTATTCATGTTTTATTCTCTGTGCTTAACCTTTTTTTCCACAGAATACTTTATTTTAATGTGATGTCACAGTAGACAGACAAAAAGGGAGGAATAAATTTCCGCCAAAAAAAATCTCAGAATTTTTTTCAGAACTTTTTTTTTAATTTCCCAGTTTGGAAAGTCAGACTTTTGAACCGGAGATTAATCAGAGTTTCCCTGTTCCATGAAGGTTTCCTGCTTTAACCTCTATGCCTCCTTCAGTGCGTCAGTAAGTCCGTCTGCGTGTTTCTCGTGGCCACGTACACGGACGGACGGCCCACCCAGAACGCCGAGTGGTTCTGCAAGTGGCTGGAAGAAGCGTCCACCGACTTCCGCTACGGCAACTCCTTCCTCAAGGGGCTCCGCTACGCCGTGTTCGGCCTCGGCAACTCCGTCTACGTTGGCCACTACAACACGGTCAGACCAGAACCAAACAGAACCAAAAAGGCTCGGCGGCTTGGTTTATTCTGCCGGTTCCGTTCCCGCCGCAGGTGGGAACAAACGTCGACAAGTGGCTGTGGATGCTGAGCGCCAGGCGAGTGTTGAGCAGAGGAGAGGGCGACGGCAACGTGGTGAAGAGCCGACACGGCAGCGTTCAGGCCGACTTCCGGGCCTGGAAGGTCCGGTTCCTGAGCCGCCTCAGGGCTCTGGCCAGAGGGGAGAAGAAGAGCTGCAGCGGGAACTGCAAGAGCGGCGCTTCCTGCAAGAACCGGAAGAAGCACGGAGCGCCGGAGGAGGAGGAGCACGGATCCGAGGTAACGGGAAACTTACCGAGGATTTTCGTCTGGTTGCTGAAATACGACGAAACTAACCTGCATTTTTCTCTGGGCTATAATCAAATTAAAGGGTTTTAAGAGCCATTTATAGTCCAGAAAATAGATAGGAGTAACTTTTCAGCGAGATATAGAGACGCAAATCTTTATGGCCTTCGGTTCGATTCCAGTTTTTAATTCAGAACAAATTTTTTTATTCAAACAGTTTAAAGATTCTGTTTTAAATTTAAATTAAAATAATGCCAAAAATTATTCCAAATATAATTTTTACAAAGAAATTAAGCAGACTGAAATACATTTTTTAATTGATTGGTAAATTATTTACTTTATAAGAAGTTATAAGTTAAATAACCTGCCAGAGGAGCTTTCCATTCCTTCCCAGACATAAACAGAAACGTCCCATAAAAAATAAATAAATAAAAATACATCCAGACTATTTGGACTGTTTTTAAGTTATTTTCACAGGTGATAAAGTTTATTTGTTGCTATTCTGGTTAAAAAATGACCTTTTTCATGTGCATCTCCAAATAAATATAAACACAAAGTTAATCGATCGGTTTCCACTGATGCTGTGTTTGATAATTCACTGCGAGGGAAAATGAAAATCCCGTGTCCTCAAACAGACTCTGTGGAGATAAATGAATAAATAATGATTTATTTTAATGCTTCAGGTGGAGCTGATTGAATCCAGCAGTGAGGAGGAAGAGTCCGGCTGGCCGGATGAGAAAACGTCGCGCTCTGTGGTCGACGTGGAGGATCTGGGCAACATCATGAGCAGCGTCAAGAAAGCAAAGGTTAGGTTTCACCGCCATTAAATCGGCTTTTTAAGCTGCTCATGCTGGAAAAATGAGAGCAAAACTTAATCAGTATTCCACTAATATAAAAAAAACACATTGTTGTAATTGCGTTGTTTCCATCCATGCCAGACCGAACATGTCGTAACTCCGCCACTCTTTACGATATCTGAAAAACCAAAACGGTTCCTGAAAAGGGAGACGTTGTGCTTTCCAGCCGATCGTCAGGTTATTAACGTTATTTCATCCCCGCCGCAGCAGGAAGTGAAGAGAGGCTCTCTTTTAATGGACGGTAAACTGTGAAAATAACTCGCTAGATATTGAAAGTTCCAGTTGTAACTGATAAATATGTTTACTCAGGATATTTCAAGAACTGCGTGTAATTAAAATAAGCAAAAATATCCAGGCGGAGATTTGAAACTCGAGGGAAATTATTTTCTAAAGTTCGTCTCTCTACGTAAAAGAAGCTTCAGTCTAGATTCAGTGGATTTCCAGGATTCTCCGGGTTAAAAGCAGCAGCGGCGCCTGCATCCGTTCAAACCTTTTCCAGTGAAAAGGAAAAAGGAAATCTGTCAGTGGGAGAAACGGCAGATGGGTCGATAGACATCAGACCACGGCGGAGAAGAAACGGAGGCTTGCGTAAAATCTGCGACGCCCACTTCACAGATCTGAGAGGGCCGGGTGAGTCGAGACGGGAGGAAGGAGACGAAACCAGTTCTGCTTTTCCAGGGCTCATTTCGAACGAACGAAATGATTCATTCATTCATTTCCTACCCTGTATTCTAAACTCTAAACCAGGTTTAATTCGATGTTTCTGCTAACAGGAAGAAAATCCTGCTGCTTCTTTCTAATCACTCATCTTAATTAAAGGATGAAAACAATTGGATTGATTTAATTAATTGGTGGATTTATTTAAATTCATTTAAAAAGTAAAAATTTTACTTTTTAGAAAGTACAAATTTAATCACAGGTCTTAAATTTAGTCTTGCCAGGACTATTTAATCTCCTATTTTAAGTACTTTTATCTCTGACTTTTCTGTCAGGCAACAGTTTGACTCACTGCTAACACAGCCTTGCTAGCTGTGTAGCTGTAAAGCTAGCAAGCCAGCTAACACAGCCTTGCTAGCTCTGTAGCTGTAAAGCTAGCAAGCCGTGTAGCTGTAAAGCTAGCAAGCCAGCTAACACAGCCTTGCTAGCTGTGTAGTTGTAAAGCTAGCAAGCCAACTAACACAGCCTTGCTAGCTCTGTAAAGGTAAAGCTAGCAAGCCAGCTAACATAGCCTTGCTAGCTGTGTAGCTGTAAAGCTAGCAAGCCAGCTAACATAGCTGTGCTAGCTTTTTTGCGTCTATCATGGGTAAGTGCAAATTTATTTCCAGTTGCTGGACGAAGCTCATGCATTTCAGTGGAGATAAAAAGTCTTAATTTCCATCTATAAAGCTGCTGCTGGTGTCGGCAGGCAGAAACGGACCGTTGGACCAAACCGCTGCGTCGTTTTCTTTCCCAGCGTTTCGTCCACAGGAGGAGAATGATAATCGCTTCAGATTAGGGATTAAAATGAGTTAATTCTGTCAGAAACTTTGTTTTCTTCCAAATAAATGTGCAACATGTGGAAACATGTCTGGTTTTCTGTGTGACAGTTTTATATTTAAAAGTACAGTACAGAGAATAAAACCAGACTGGTTAATGTTTTGTTCCCAGTTACTAAAACATATAAAAATAATTTGAATGAAAAAACGTGAAGTGCTTTTAATAATGTTTATCACATATTTTATATTAACTAGAAGAACAACAAAAAGGCTGTTTTAGTAACATTTTTATATATTTCATGCATTGGCAGTTTTAAAAATAGTTTCCATAAAACATGTTAATGTATATAAAATGTTACATTTACTTTTTTACAAATACAGCAGCAAAAGTCCCATGTTTTTTAAATAAATATCACAGCATTTTATGTTATTTTTTTAATCTACGCAGAATCTTTCAGGTCATTTTCAACTTTTAAAAGAAGAATGTGAAGCTTTTCACTGTCAATATCCAATATTTCTGTAAAATAAACATTTCTTTTCACTTAAAGCAGCTGATTGACATAAATAGTTTTTTCTTTATTTGCTCTGAATTCCTCATAATCTGAGAGCTTAAAGTCAGAAACCTTTAATTAGATTAAACATTTAGTTAATTCTTTATCCTGGAGAAGCTTAACTGAAGAGAAATCCCTGAACACGTTAAAACCGCTCAGCCTGTGAAGGAACTAAAACCCCGAATTAAAACCCATCCAAGCAGAAATCTGCACACCGGCGTTCTTTCAAAACGTCGCTCTAGTCTGGACACATTCGCTGACTCGGCATCGGCTCGTTCGCGACACGCCGACATTTAAATCCCCGCGGACCGACCGGCGCAGGAAGTGGCAGCTGTACGGTAATTGGGCGAAGCTGTCGTTCGTTTTACGGGCGGCTCGTTAATCACACCTTTCTGCTCGCGGCTTTTCTGGGGATCATCGATCCTCTCTTTGTGTAACACAGCGGGGATGTTTAACTTTTTAAACAAATTGGATTCATGGGTTAAAAGGTGTTAATCTGTCAAGTAAATGGGATTCAGCAGTTTTAGCAGCAAAACAAGAACCTGCTGGAAAGTAGGAACCATCGCGTCCAAACCTTTGGCCATGAACGCCAAAATCGTTAAGTTGAAAACACTTTCAGGTCAAAAAAAGTATTTATTTTTGTTAAAGTTTATCTGCTCAAACTCATTGTAGACAGAAACATAATTAAAAGGTTTTGCACCGTTATTTTATCATAAGACAGGCCTACAATTTCTAATCTTTTATTTTCTTTTTTTTTGCGTTTGAGTAAAAGTACGTCTGTGATTGCTGTTGTAATTACTTCAAAGTTAAGATGAATGCAGAAATATTGTTAATAAATAAGAATTTATCATTTGTACCTCATACTTTTTTAAAGATGTTATTTATTTAAATTTTTAATCAAATGTTTGTTTTATAGAGTATTTTTCCAATAACTTATGTTTTTTTTTTTTTATTATTTTTGTCCTTTATGGCCCTCCGTATCTCAGAGCTTTTGCATCAGTATGAGGATTTTGCATGAAGCACAGTGAAAGTAAAATACCAACATGAATGAATGTCATTTGAAACACATCAGTAGTTGTTTGGGACATTGATGCTGAGGCGCCGTTTTGGTTAAAAAGCCTTATGTGGAGCAGATTAACCCGACCAGGTCCTGGTAGTTTATCTGTGTGAAGATGTTAATAAATTACCCTCTAACCTTTGGAGAATAAGAACGAAGTTCTGCTAAAGGAGTGATGTGAAGTGAAAACTTGCCAGCAGAGAAAGGTCACGAAACCTGAGCGGTTCTTTCCCACACAGAGTGAAATGTCAAAGAAATGTCAGATACCTGAGGAAACAAGGCGGCACCAGGAACTACATTTCACTTAAAATGTATTTTTTACAAAAACAAAAGGGTATTTATAAACCCTAAGGGCTGATAAAAAGGAGTAGTAATTTTTTCATTAAGCAGAAAATAGAGATATTACCATACAATTGTTACTTTTATTAAGTTCAAAGACGAAGTTGATATGGTTCATCTTAAATAAGTCGGATTTTTCAGCTTTTTCTGCTTTTCCTATACAAAAAAACTGATTTTGAAATATTTTATCCTCTGATCGGGGAATAATTGTCTGATTTTCATCACTGACTGATTGGCCTGTCACGATAAAAAATTTTGCTGGACGATAAATTGTCCCAGAAATCATCGCGATAAACGATATTATTATTTTGAGACCATTTTCAAGTAACATAATAGTCATAATCTCATCAAAAGCATCAATAACATTTGGGTTAAAAATAACAAATGTTACTTACATTAGTGTAAACAATCTTTCACCTGCTGGTCATATTGTTACGCCTCAGTTAAACCTTTAAACCAGGTCTGATCTGTTTTCAGGGTGTGAAAGGGGAACAAGGAGGCCAAATGGTGAAACTGTCCAAACACAATGGAGTGATGAAGACTGAAGATGAAGAGGAGAGGAGGGAGATGATCACCCCGGCTCTGAGGGAAGCACTGACCAAGCAAGGTGAGGAAAAACAGGCTGGAAATCGACAGGAGACGACATTTAAACGTTAAAACTGAATTATTTAATTAGCTAGAAAGTTCTTCAGTTTCAATTTAACATTTAAAGGAAGGAGGAAGAACTGGATGCTGCAGCTGAAATACCTGCTTATTGTTTAATATCAGTCAATATCTGAAATTATTGATTCATTTTCTGTTTTAAAATCAGAAATACTTCCAAATTGGTGACACGTTTTCTGTTTAATCAACAGTTTTTAACCCACGCCGTTTCTATTTTTTATTTTTAAGCAGTTATGAGGCAAGATGGCTGAACATTAAACTGCTGTTGTTACTCTGCAGGTCGTTGCTAGGCAACCGAAGAGAGAGTGAGTGAGTTGCTAGGCAACCAAAGAGTGAGTGAGTGAGTGAGTGAGTGAGTGAGTGAGTGAGTGAGTGAGTGAGTGAGTGATTGAGTTGCTAGGCAACCAAAGAGTGAGTGAGTGAGTTGCTAGGCAACCAAAGAGTGAGTGAGTTGCTAGGCAACCAAAGAGTGAGTGAGTTTATTCTGCCAACCTGAAAAGATTTAGGCTAACGTCTTTCCTCTGCCTAAATCTCCCAGAATGCTGTGTGGTTCTGGATCGCAGTTCAGTGAAATTATTGAATATTTTATTGGACGTATTGCCGCTCGATAATGATCACATGTCTATAGCGATATATATTGTTATTAATTTATTATTCAGTCCTATTAAGTTCCTCAGAAATTAGTGAAAAAGCAAAAAAAATCCTGGGAAAAGTTACAATTTTGTTTAAATTTTAACATCGGAGAGATAATTCTCTAACTTTCTGCCTGCATTCTTTTAACAACCATCTTTCAGAAACCAAACCTTAAAAAATAATTTATTTATAAATATTCATCTCCATCTTTTCTGCGATTTGGATTTTCTAGTAATTAATCTCTTTTGCCCTTTTCAGGCCAGAGTTTATAGAGGATTACGGCAAACTGTCAGTTTCATCCTGTGCAGATTAGACATGAACTGCTTGATTCTCAGAAATCATAACTATTTAAAAATAATGATATAATAACTTTGACTAGAATAGTATGTTTTGCAGTTTGAAAAGCATTTTTGGTTTGGTTCTCACTGAAGATGGTGTTTCCTTGTCTTTCCCATTTTGAGCGTTGGCTGAAATAAATGGTTTCTACATCATATTTAAATTCCAGGAATCAAAACTGAAAGTTTCTAGACAATCTGACCAACTTAAAAACACAGCATAGATTAAGATATTCTTTATTTTTTCCTACTGAATCAAATTAAAGACTGGATTTCTGTAAAAATGTCATGTTTTTACCAGGTTGTACCATTCAGCACCATATTGCTCAGGCCAGCCGTTTTCAGCCAACATTTCCTGCTGATATCTTACAGAACCTGCTATAAATAGCTCCTCTTAGCGAGGCTTCACTCCGTTTGACCAAATAATGACCCGTTTCATGTGCGATGCTGGCAGCAGCCACTCCTGGCAGGTGGTTGGTTTTATTTGGGAGTGAAGAACGGAGGATGGAGGTTTGGCTTCGTTTCAGTCTTGAGGGAGGCCGGCTTCCTGTTTCAGTCTCCTCAACACAAGGCACAGGCCAAAGTCACATCCTGCTGAAACTACTGCTGAGTTTCCAGCAGAGTTTCAGCCCACCATCAACAAAACTCAGGATGCTTCAACTTTACCTGCTTTCTACAAGGTTTTTTTGTCTTTTGTTTGGTGATTTTGTTTTCTACCATTGTTGCAAAGTTTACCAAGTATTTTTGGTCTAGTTTCCTGAAACAAGACAAAACCAACATACAAGTAACAACTTGGCAAGATACAAGAGCTTGTTTTAAGTCATCAATTCCTTAATACTCATGAGAAAGTACTAGTCCCACTGTCTTTAATAAGTGAAATAATCTACAATAGGAACTAGTACTTTTTAATCACCATTTAGGAATTATTTATGGAAAGAAGTCCTTGCTGCTTGTATGTACTAAGATGTTTGCAACAGAAACTGGACAGAAATACTTGTTAAGATTTTGTGTTTTTGCAGTTTTGTCCAACCTACACTTGTGTGGAAAGCAACATTATTGTCAGAGTCACAATAACAAATTTAGCTGGACGATAAATTGTCTCAGAATGATAAAATTGTTGTTTTGAGAGCAATTTCAAGTAATATGATGGTAATAATAACAAGGAACACATTCCCAAAAATCAATAAGCTTTACATTCTGGGACTGGAAAACTTTTTAAATATCCAAAATAAATAAACAACCGAAACGACAAATAAAATGAACCATGAAGTCCCTGAAAATGTTCTTTGTACAAATTTGATTTACTCATTTCATGTATTTTCAATGCAATTTCCAAATGTCTAAAATACAAACAAACGTTTACCTTTTCTCTCACATTTGTCACAATTGGGCCATAGATTAATGTGAAGACACTTCTAGTGATTTCAGACATTCAGTTTTAATTTAGCTGATTTTATGCTCTGCTGTGTTTTCTGAAATATTTACTCATCAACACGTTTTTCCTCCGTCAGGTTATAAGTTAATTGGAAGTCACTCCGGAGTGAAGCTTTGTCGGTGGACAAAGGTAAAAACTAATTGGACATTTTCTACCAACTGGGCCACCAAACCTGCCTGAGTCACAGTCAGAGGTCTGTTTGTGTTTGTGGTCTTAGTCTATGCTGCGAGGGAGAGGAGGTTGTTACAAACACACGTTTTACGGCATCGAGTCGCATCGCTGCATGGAGACGACGCCCAGCCTGGCCTGCGCAAACAAATGCGTCTTCTGCTGGAGGTATGCAACCATTACAGCACACAGTACGCTAAATATGTACATTAATCTGTCCGAAAAGTGGCTAAATATAACGGAGACAACCAAACATTGTACTAAAGTAAGAGTAGTACTGCTTCAACATATTTTTACTTCGGTTGTTATTTTGCTGAAGAGATGCTTGTCAGTGAGTTCTGTCTTATTTTAAGAGCACTTGGCTTTAGATAGATAGTTTTAGCTCCACTGGTAGAATATTCCACTGCGCCGTTACCTAGCAACCCCAGCAAAGCCCAACCCGTTACCTAGCAACCCCAGCAAAGCCCAACCCGTTACCTAGCAACCCCAGCCAAGCCCAACCCGTTACCTAGCAACACAGTTCTAGTTCAGGTCTGCCAGTGGAAATGTTACTTTTTCAACAATATTCAAGAATCATTGACTTATAACAAGCTCATATATTTTGCTGAAAAGGTACTTGTGAGTTCTGTCTTATTTTAAGAGTACTTGGCTTTAGATAGAAGCTTAACATATTATATTTTTCTATTTCGTAACTAAAAACAAAAAAAACTCAAGTTTTCATCCTTTTCTGACTGCATTTTTTTGACAGTACTCACAAAGAAAGGTTGGTCAAGTACCAAAAATTATACTCAACATACATTTACTCAAGTAAAAGTAGAACGTATCCGTCCAAGAAATAAAAAGTTGGACTAAAAACGTATTTGGTAAAAAGTCAACTCAAGTTCTGAGTAACTGACCAAATTATCAATCATTTAATATTTAAAAGTTACAAAATCAGGTTAAAAAAATAAAGTTATGTGGAAATTTTTTGTATTTTAAAAACAAAAATGACAATAATTCATACAAGTAACAAAAAATAAAATCAGGCAAAATAAAATGTTTCTAAATGAGTTTGTTTCAATAAAAAAACATGTTTTTCATTCAGTGGGTGAAATATTAAGAAAGTGGAACTAGAACTTTTTCATCAATGTTAAGGAATTATTTACTTAAAACAAGCCTCTATATCTTCCTAAAAACTTACTTTTTAGTTAGTTTTGTCTTATTTCCAGTGCACTGAGATATTTGCACTAGAAACCAGACAAAGTTACTTGGTAAGATTTTGTGTTTTTGCAGTGCGGGCTTTGTTCTTGTTACTACGATACGCTTTGTCTGACCAAATTCAGCTTCGTTGAGTTGAAATGTGAACCCTGATTGGTCCTGAGCTCTGCGTCTCCTCCGGTTTGGTTTCACACAGCGGCTGTGTGGAGCGGGAAAGGTCGCCGCCGGAGCGCGCGGCGGTGAAACCGCGCGGCTGTCGCCACAGATCTGCCGTTCTGTCTGAAGGCCGAGATGAGGGATGACAGGAAATGAGCCATTTCAGGGCGCAGACGCATTGCTGCCCCCGCCCTCACCTCACTGTCACAACAGCTGCTACTAGACTGTTGAGAGTAATATCAGTGGACGACGGTACTTGGAATAGACCGCACTGTCGTGATTTATTATAAACAGACATCAATGTTAGACAATCTTTGTCTTGTTTTAAAAGAGCATATTTTCATTTACATTTGTGTTTTTCCTTTAAGGAAGACCTTACTGAAAAGGCCTGTCATCGTAACAAACTTTGTTGGACGATAATTGATCTCAGAATTTATTGCAATTAACGATAATGTTGTTATTTTGGGACCATTTTCAAGTAACATAATGGTAATGATGGCATTAATAAGCCATTCTCAAATATCAATAAACTTTAAATTCTAATAAACATTTAACACTGGAACTGGAAGACATTTTAAATATATAAAATAAATTAACAAAACAACAAAGAAAATGAATTATAAAGTCCCTGTAAATAAAATTATCCTTAAAAAAATTTGCTAGTTGAGACCAAAACACCAAACTGAAAACTTTTATCATCCAGTTTTTGGTAGAAAGAGAGAAAACGATAAATTATTGAGTTTGTTGCGATTAATTGATTTATTAATTATTGTGACAGGCGTCGGCACGACATAATGATTTATGAAATAAAGAGTCAAATTGAACATGTAAGTAAATAAATATAGTAAATAAAACAACTTTATTAACTCTCATAGAAATGTCCAAAAACCCAGAAGTTTCAACTCGGACTGTAAAGATCTCAGTTGTCTGAATATAAAATGTTAAAGTTTATTGGAAGACAATTGGAAGAAGACTAAACGAGCACGGACTGTGTGAACGGGTGTTTAGATTCTTTCATGCCTGTTGGAGAAGTCACTTAATCTCCATGGCAACCATTCAGCAGTGCAAAACGCCAGGTTGGACGTAGCCCCGCCTTCGAGTCGCAGCTCCTCCCCCACTCAGCTCCTTCAGACTAGCCAGCAGTAATTAGCAACCACCCAATTGGTGTCAGTGAAACACTGGTAAAAACGTTATTAAAGGGTTAATGGAGGAGCCATGTTGTGACGACGTCCTGAAGGAGTTTTTTTAAAGAGACAGAGACCCAATTTCAAGGCGTTAAATTACGTCAAATTTATTTAAAGTTATTTGATATATATCACAACTAAAGGTAACATAGTTTGTTGATTTTTGCTATAAAGTGACACTTTATTCCCCTTTAAAGACATTAAGCCCAACATGTTGACATCAGATAAAGTATAAAATGGCAGGTGTGAATAAAATCAGGCGAAGAGCCTCAGAGTTGAAAAGATTGTATTTTAAACTTCTTCTTCTTCTCCTCGCCTCTCGTTTCGTTTCTGACTAACAGACACCACACCAACCCGGTTGGCACCGAGTGGCGCTGGAAAATGGACCCGGCAGAGAAAATCCTGCAGGATTCCCTGGAGAAGCACCAGAACATGATCCGGCAGTTCAGAGGTGAGCGGCCCAGCAGCCTGGGTGCGTGGCGCCGTTTGGACCTCAGGAAAACGTCCCGCTCCAGACGCCACTTCGCCTCCGTTTGCGGCTCACGACCTTTTGCAACCTTCAGCGTAACGAAGCGCAGAGAAGATTAAAATGCGGCTGTTGTGTCACAGCAGGCTCTAGTGGCTCATGAATCTCTGCTCACACTGCGTCCCACACACACGCTGCGCACTGCCGCTGCTGCCTCCACCCGGAGCTGAGAGGCTGGACGCCTGTTTCAGCGTGTTATGATTAGAAAAGAGAACAAACATCATTTGATTCCAGTTTGATCTGATTCCAGTCTGGAAGAGAGCAGCTGGTCGTTGGGCTCAGCGAAAATAAACATTATTATCATCCCAAGAGGGAAATCGGAGCAAAAAGGCGGCGAGTTGCATTTAGACTTTCATGAACGTGAAAACGATCTAATTGGGGAAAATGTTTTTAAAATAAAAGGTTTTAGAAAAATAAAAATGTCCATATGCATTAAAATGTCTTAAATTCATAAAAATTATTTAAGGCCGTATATTTTAGTTTTTGTTGGGGTTTTTATGTCAAACCAATCCTCTGCATTGATCATGCGTCTTTAAAACAGGGTTTATGACGTGTAGTTTTTAAAAAGTGGAGAATTTTTCCTTAATATTGTGTTTTAGCTCATCTACAGAAATGTATTTTCCCTCACTTTAATTTCCTGCTCTCAGCCTCCTCTCGTCTGTCGCTCGTCTTTATGAGCTGTCAGACGGACGATAAGTTTCCTGTCGTTTTCCATCTGTTACGAGGCCGAGCCGTTTAACTTTGTAACTCTGCTCCGTTTCCGCTGTTCGAGGTTCGTTTACAGGGACGGTCTCTCTCTCTCCTGCAGGCGTCCCCGGGGTGAAGCCGGAGCGATACGAGGAGGGTTTGGCCGCCAAGCACTGCGCCCTGTCCTTGGTAGGCGAGCCAATCATGTACCCAGAAATCAACACCTTTCTTCGCCTCCTCCACTCTCATCGCATCTCCAGCTTCCTGGTCACAAACGCTCAGTTCCCAGAGGAAATCAGGTGGGTAGAAACCAGAAATAAACTCATTTTACTTAGAAAAAAAACAAACTTTCCTTTCATTTTAAAGGCTCTCCTGAAGTTTCCTTAATATTTGGTTTTTAACACGTTGAGACTTTTCCTCTTACTTTCATTTTAGCGTTTTAATGTTTATTTTGTTTATTTGAAAGCTGATTGATTTTTCTGTTGGCTAATATTGTTTTAAAGTGCTTTATAAATAAATTAGTAATAGTATTGTCTCTGATTTTAGTTAAAAACATTTCTAATCTGTAGAAAATAACCGTTATTATCCTTAAAAAGTCTTAAAATTTATATATCTAAAATTAAGGCCTTAAAAAGTCTTAAAATTTATATATCTAAAATTAAGGCCTTAAAAAGTCTTAAAATTTATATATCTAAAATTAAGGC
>NW_015112631.1:402535-404325 GCF_001443285.1 Poecilia latipinna
AGTCTTAAAATTTATATATCTACAATTAAAGTCTTAAGCTCATCACAAAACTATGTTGGCCTTTGATATGTTACTAACAGGTCTTGTGATTTTGTGAACTTACGTATACTTAAGTTACTTACGTATAAATCAACATTAATGTGTTGCATAAATATCCCAGATTTAAAAATTATAATTTTTATCTGCAGTCATTTTTAGTAAAGAAAAATTCAACAGCATACATGAGCTGAAATATTTAATTTTGTACATTCTGTGGGTTTCTTCTGGAGTCACTTTATTGGACTATGTGATTTGAGGCTACCGCTAACGAGCTGCTAATATACCCTTGCTAACTAGCAGCTAGCGTTCTGTCATAAGTAAGTGCTAATTTCTCTCCAGTTGACCGGATGAGGTTTGTGCATTCCTTTGGAGGTCTTAAAAGTCTTAAGTTTGAGTTGGGGAAAGCTGCAGAAACCCTGCTGGAGAAATGTCTGGCTGCCTGGTGGCAACATATAAATAAGGTTGAGTTGTTTGAGAGTTTTTAGTTTGAGTGTGTGGAGCAACTCGACTGCCTCCAAGATGCACGAAGAAGTCAGAGAGGAAGTTTGAGACGAGAACAGAGAGAGCCGGCCTGGCAGGAAGCGCTGGCCTTCACACTTTTCAGAACTTTTGCTGAATTTGAAATAAATTTTTACTCTTGAAGTATTTTTCCTGATTCAGAACATGACACATCTTACAGTAAGAGTCAGGATTTTGATGGAATTGGACATTTATCTTAAAAAACGGTAAAACTTTGAGAGGCTCTCTGACAGTGAAATGACAGAGTCTTTTTTTGGAGGGTTCAAATGGATTTTTGCAATGCTCAGCATCTTTCAACCTCTCAATCCAGAAGCACTTGAAGGTCTGAAGACGCACCACACTGGCACATCCTGTAGCGCAGCTAACTAGCCTGTCAGCGGCTCACTTATCACACGCCCGTCCTTCCAGGTGGAGGTCGGACTCCAGTCAGCAGATATTTTTCTTTCCCGCTGAGCTGCTGGGGGAAGATGAGCCGTTTCTTCCAGGATGTGGAGAAATCACCGTTTTACAGTCGCCTTGTCATTTAGAAATGTGTTTGTTTCCAGGAGCGTCTGAACCCTTCTAGCTCTTAACCCTGCTGGTTAACTAGGGTTAACTAGTTACATTTCCTGGGTTTAGGGTTCGCCTGCAGCCTACCTCATTGAAGTATTTTTGAATTTGAAACATCTCGCTGTGTATAATGAATCGATATGAGTTTTAACTTTTAAAAATATTGAATTTCGTCTCGTGTTGAGCTGCAGCAGCAGGTTTGCCTGTGTGCTGTTATCGGTTGGGTCGTATGGAAAGCCGTAAAGCCTGTGCACACGTTGTTCCTGTTTCTCCAGGAACCTGGTGCCGGTGACTCAGCTGTACGTCAGTGTGGATGCCAGCACCAAGGACAGCCTGAAGAAGATTGATCGGCCTCTTTTTAAGGACTTCTGGCCTCGTTTCCTCGACTGCCTCAGGGCTCTGGGAGAGAAAGTAAGTTCTGCTGGTTCTAACGTTGTTTCGATGCTTCCCTGCTGCAACGCTGCACCTGAACCATCGAAGGGTTAATGACCAACGCAGCTGCTGGAGCAGTGAAGAAACCAGACTGCTGCTCTCGGGTAGCAACTCGTTACATTTACTGGAGGAGTTTTTGGGAGCGGGAGGATTATTTTTATGTTTTTTACTCGAGTTAAATTTCTGGTTTTTTAACCTCTGAATGAAAAACAAACATGTTTTAACCAACAATTCACCAGGCAGACTCACAC
>NW_015112631.1:408976-418038 GCF_001443285.1 Poecilia latipinna
CTAGCAGCTAAACCAAAATTACTTGGTAAGACTTTGTGTTTTTACAGTGTTCAAACCACATCAGATACCTGAAAAATGCATTTTCACAATTTTAATGAATATATTTTATCTGTATATTGTGAAAAAACTAAAGAAGCTGCCTGCTTGTATCTGCTTAAACCGACTTAATTAAGTCGATTTAATAACGTATCTTTGGTCGTTTGATTGTCTTTAATGCTTCTTTGGCTCTAATTACAGAGAAGAGCTAATTATCATATGGAAAACAGTTTCATTAATAATGTGAATCGGTTCCTCGTTCTCATCATCTCACTGTAATTCTGCTCTTTGTTTAATTAAATTACATTTTTTCTTATGACTCGATCTTCGGCTTCTGTGAAACCCAGATAAGACGACTCTGCCAAACTCTAACGTTTAGATGGGATCGATTATTTTTTGGAGTCGTAACCGAGAGCAAAACATCTTTAATATGAAACTTCCACAAAGCTGAAGATCTTAAAAACCCGACCCGTTCGGTGGCCTGATTCGGTTCTGCTAGTGTTTCACTGAAGGAGGAAGAAAACGCAGCGATTTGATGAACCGCCAGGCAGCCGAAGGAAGAGACGTGGGCTTAAGTCTCTCGGCGGAGACGTCGTAACGCTCTTCTGCTTATTTAAAGCTTCTGCAAGCAAGTAGCAAATTCATTACTCAGCTTCAGATGTGGGCAAATGCAGACTTGGAGACTGATCACCTGGGATCTGTCATTTAACTTTAATTTCACCTTGATCATCGTTTTCACTGCAACACTACATAAAACTATACACAGGAGGTAACTGCAGGGGTTTGGGGAGAGAACAGGGCTCCATTTATCCTTAATGGGTCGAATAAAGTTAAAATATCCTGTAAGTTCATTTTCTGTGGCCTTTAACAGTAAAAAGATTAACTTAGTCACCAAAACCCTTCTCAGTTTCCTAGAATTGAGTCGTATTACAGATTTTAAAAATGTTAAAATGCTATTCTTGCACAAATGGATTCAAACTTTTATATGCACTCCTGCTCACATGAATCGAATGAAAGGTTAAAGGTTAAAGGTGATCGATTATGCAGAATTCACATTTTGTTTTTTCCATTTCAGCCCAAGCACTTAAAAAAAAACAGTTAAAAGTTTTTTGGTGTCTGGGTTAGGGTTAGGGTTAGGGTTAGGGGTTAGTCAGCGGTTCACTGCTCCGTTGCCTAGCAACACAAGCTGATTTCCAGCACATTTGGTCAGCTGGTTTTACCGCTATACAATGGCTGCTGGAAAAGACAAGTGTTTTGTTGTTGACTTACCATCCAGAAGCCACTTCCTGCTTTCTTGTTGGTTGTGCTGGAGGCTCCACTTCTGCTTCTCAAAGACGTACAGTTGAAGATTTTGTTGTGTTGACATAGTTGGTAACACAGATGAAACCAGAAGTTTACATACACCAAATAAAAAGTCAAACAGTTTCTTTTTCCTCACCGTCTGAAGTTAAATGAGACCAAACTTCTCCTGTTTTTGGTCCATTAGAATCACCAAAATTATTTCTATTTGCCAAATGGCAAAATAATGAAAGATTTATTTATTATTGTCCTCAGGATAAGACGTGAAGTTCAAAATCTAAAATATTGATCAAATTTAAACTATTTAATTAAATGTAAATGCGTCACACGGTTTGTGAAACTTTTTCTTTAAAATCAGAACATCTGGAAACAAATGAACTATTTTATTATGTTTTATTTACTGAAGCTCAATATTTTTATTCTGTATCAGCTAGTTTACATTATTACATCCTCCTTTATTCCTCCTCTACTCCTCCTTTATTCCTCCTCTACTCCTCCTGCCATCTCGCCGTCCTGCCGTCGCTTTGGGAGTTGTCAGAGTTGTGCATCCGTGTCAGATTTGGAACGGAGGCAGCTTGAAATATCTCCCCTCCCTGCTGCTGCCGGCCCATTACCGTCGTCTCTGCTGGGCTGAAAGGACCTGATGCCACAGACAACCTTCCAGTGCCAGGCAGAGATTGGAGGGAAATGAAGGGAAAGCTGCAGTCTTTCTTTCTTTCTTTCTTTCTTTCTTTCTTTCTTTCTTTCTTTCTTTTTTTTTGCGTGTTCTTTCCAAATATATGTGACTCGTATGTGATCTGCAGTTTGAACGCCAAACGTCACGCATGCACAGTAGAGGGCGCAATAACGTCTCACAGAGAGCATACTCAGGGTTCTACCATGAAGAAGAAGCGCTCGGTGTTCAGAGAAGTAAATCTTACAATTTTACAAGACCAGATTCGTATCGGCTCTAGATCCACTCAGAAAATCTGATCTGTGTTGTTCAGACTGTCGTGAAAAGATCAGATTCAAATCGCATTAAGGCAAAAAACATCGGAAATGGTTCACATGTACAGAATCGGTTCACATGTACAGAATCGGTTCACATGTACAGAATCGGTTCACAGAATCGGTTCACATGTACAGAATCGGTTCTCAGTAGTTCAATTACTTGGAAGCTTAAAGTTTTTCTTATAGGTTCCCGTAACATGACAGTTTTATTTTTCCTTAAATCGAAAACAACATGGTGCTTATTTTGAATGAAAGCGTTTATGTACAAACTCATTGAGAATTGAAAAGCAAGATTGATAATGGAATCGGTATCAATAAGTTCTTATCAACTCCCTTCAGGCTGCAGTGTGAATGGATTCATATTCATCTGTTTTTGCTCTTTCTCCTTCATGTTGTCACATAAGACGGCAGAAATATTTTGACTTTAAGCAAAGCTTTTTCATTTATGTTATTAAATTTAAAATAAATCCCCATCTGGTGCAGATCTTATTTTTATATTATTTTTTCTAGGACAGAGTTTACTTGAATTTTGGATGTAACAGAATAATTTTGTTATTTATGAGCAGTAACCGCCAGCATTTAAACTCAAATCTTTAAATTATGTATTAGAAATTCAGTTTAGGGCAAGCCTCGACTTTTTCCTCTTTCTTTATAGTTTGCCTTTAGATATTTTAATCAATAATTAATTCCCTTCTGTCTGGTTATCAAACTTTTACTTTGGATTATTTCTGCTTCTTTCCAGTACTTGTTTTAAATTCGTTCCACTTAATTTTGACGCTCATTTAGATGTAAAATGTTACTAGACTCCATCATGAATCGTTTTGAAATACTGGAAAAAATTGTCTAAAATTTATTTGAAATTATGATCTATAAAAAAATGACTAAAAATGTGACAGCAGTTGGTGTTTTAAGACCAAATAGATCAGTCATGTCGTTTCAGTTAAATGCAAATTTAAAAATATTTTATTGATCCCAAAGAGAAATTAAATGTTGAAACTTTCAGAGTTATTGTCTGAGGTCAAATTTTCTTAAAATATATTACATTAAATTAAAAACCCAAATAAATAAAATGTATTGTGATTTTCTTTTTTTACCTCTTCAACAGGAAAGCAAGCATGTAATATTGTAGTTTATTCTTTGTAGGAAAATAATGTGTACATTTTTGCAGATACAAAATAAAACAACAACAAAAAAGCCACAATTCAAAGATTTGAGTTTAAGAAGAGGATTTTAATCATTCTTTATTTTTAAAAACATTCACTGTGTTTAGACAAGTTTAATATTTAATTTAGCAATTAAATATAAAAATTAATTCAGGAAAGTTTAATAAATTTAGTAAAAGCAAATTTGGGTGCACGAGTCTGTTTTTGAGTGAATGTGTTTATTTAATATGAATTTAGACTGAATGCAAAATACTTTTTATTGTGCCTCATATTTTCTAAGCCGTTCAGTGATTAATAAACTGACATCAGTATTTTAAAGTTCATTCTCAGAGTAGGGACTGCGGAACCGGGTGAGGTTCTCCATCTTCCTGGTTTTAGTCAGACCTCCAGCAGCAGCGTCCTGTGAAGTTCATCCCCACCTTCTGCTGATCAGACAAAAATGCTCTCAAACCTTTGTGCAGCAAAATATTTAGCTTGTGCTGCTTTGGCTTTGGAGATATTAATGAAGGTTTAAAGGTCAAAAGGTCAACCAGGTATCTCACCTCCCTCTCCCAGTTTTACAAAGTCAAAATGATTTTCAAAGCCAAAGCAGCACAAACACAGAATGTTGCTGCACAAACATAGTTGAGTTGATTGACACCAATTTTGTCTGATTTCAAGAAGGTGGGGAGGGGGGACAGGTGGGGGGGAACTTCACTCAGGTAAGATGAACTCATGGATGAGTTTCTCTAATGCTGGAAATTTTCTTCAAGTGATAGAAGGCCAACTTTGTAACCATCTTTATGTGTTTCTGAATGCTCAGGTCAGAGTTCATCCTGGTCTCTGGTTTCCAGCTCTAACAGCTGGAGCTCTGCGTTGACTCCAGTTCGCTCCTCTTTAGGTTCAAAGTTAAAAACTTCAGTTTTGTTTCTGTTCAGCTGGAGAAAGTTTTGGCACATCCACACATTGATCTGTTCAGTGATTGGACGGTTCTGAGTCACCTGGTGACATCATAATGTAGAGCTGAGTATCATCTGCGTAGTTATGGTAGCTGCTCTTATGTCCTGTTGTAGCCTGAGCCAGTGGGAGCATGTAGATATTAGGGGTTTTAGGACTGAGCCTTGGTGTTCCCCACATATGACGTCTGTCGCTTTGATGAGACGTTTCCTGTTGAATCAAATAAATCCTTGATTCAAACCAAAATGCTAATTTTGATTTCAGAGGTTTTTTTGCCATTACTCTTCTCACCGCTGCGTCTTTTTTCCCTCGTCCAGAAGCAGAGGACGGTTTACCGACTGACGCTGGTGAAAGCCTGGAACGTGGAGGAGCTGCAGGCCTACGCCGAGCTCATCGCTTTGGGTCAGCCCGACTTCATCGAGGTCAAGGTAAGGTCGCAACATCCATCAAATATCTGTACATTCCTGCACTTTCCAATCAATCAATCAATCAATCAATCAATCAATCAATCAATCAATCAATCAATCAGTCAGTCAATGACATTTTATTTTATGGCACATTTCAGCAACAGCAGTTCAAAGTGCTTTACATCATAAAATCACAAAAATCAACAGTTGATACATTACGTTTTTCCAAATGTCGTCATTTGAATTTATGCTACATGTTTTAACTCTAAATGTAAAGGAAGTCAGTGTTTCGGCTGTTTTGCTGTTTTATTGGGTGTTTCTAATTATGAATTCTTAGAAGTGTTTGTTTATACAAATATTTAGACAGTTTAATGTTTTCTCCAAAGCTTATTTAATATAGTTTGATTAAACAAAGATGTCAGGTAAACATGCATTTATTTTGTCTTTCTGGATTGTAAACAAGCTGAATGTGCACATTTATCTTAACTAAAATTTTGTTTCAATTAGTATTTTCACACTTAATGCGTTGTTATTTTTATACATCAGATAACTATGTATAAAAAGACATTAGCCCTGCTGCAAAAAAAAAAAAAGTTTTATATAAAAACAGCCGAGAGTCGGAAGAAAAAGGCAAATATTTGTTGATGATATTGTTGTTTCTTTTGTGGAGGTCAAAGTTTTAATAAAACGGCTCTGCCAGATGAAAACAGAGCTGAAACAAAATCAAAGTTTGATTCTTGTGTCAGTTCTGACACATTTAACTCTGAGAGTTATTCTTTACATTTTATATTTAAAGTTGATATTTTAACATCTATAGTTTTAGTTTTTTCATACGTTGGTTAATATTTAGAAGCAGAATTCAAAACTAATTAGAAAGTATTGTATTGCTGTGTTAGATTAGCTACTGCTGCTATTAGCTAAGCTATCCATCCATCCATCCATTTTCTGAACACCCTTGTCCCTCAGTGGGGTCGGGAGGGGTGCTGGTGCCTATCTCCAGCTAACGTTCCGGGCGAGAGGCGGGGTACATCCTGGACAGGTCGCCAGTCTGTCGCAGGGCAACACAGACACACAACCATGCGCACACACACACACACACCTAGGGGCAATTTAGACAGACCAATTAACCTAACAGTCATGTTTTTTTGGACTGTGGGAGGAAACCGGAGTTTAGCTAAGCTAACATTAGCTAATTTAAACACCTGCTTACTGATGACCTGTCAGAGTTGGTGTTTAGGTAGCCTTTTTTTTTACTTTGTAACTGAACCGAAACACACATAATTTCACATCACATCTACATGTTAAGATTGTCATAGTCAAGCTAGCATAGCTGACCTATTTCTGTTCCTTATGAATTCAAACTTCTTCCTTTTCTTGTTGCCTAGTTGTTGTTGTGTTAGTAGCGAAGCAATGCGTCCCTTTTTCTTTCATATGCAATTTGTACATTGAAAATTTGTTGCGTTATTTCTACATCTTTAAGCTAAAACCGATGCTAGTCGTCATCGGCTAGCAGCTTTTTGCCGTCCAGCAGAGAGGTGTGACGTCATGCTGCAGTGGGTCCATATTGGTTGGGTATTCAGTACTCCAGAGATTTCATTCTCAAAAAATATATTAAATTATTGTCGAACAACCAACTGAATCTGGAGTTTTCTTTCAACATTTGCTGTCGCCGTTTGCGGACTAGCGTAGCGTAGCCACCAGGAGGAGAATTTAGTGCCATAATTTGCCACTTGCATTTAAAAGACTAATAAATAGATTCATAAACACAAAAACTAAGCATTTTATATGCAGTGTTAGTTTTATAAATGCACCAGATAATTCAATTTATTTATAGTTTTCCACCATTAATCACTGTTTTTATTTATTTCAGTTAACAAAAATATTTTTTTCAATTTCAGTTTTTGTCATTTTGTTGGTTGTGGTTAATAACTTTGAACTGAGGACGAGTCCAGTCTGTAGTTCAGTGTGACATTGATTCATCCTCTTGACCTGGAGTTCCTCATAGATCCACATCAACCAGAGTTGATATTCAGCGGCACCTAATTTCAATTCCACTGCACAAGAGTAAGTGAATTAATTTGGAGAGGTCGTTTTGGAGACTTATTTGTTCATGAATACAAGCCTCAAACTCTCCCTCTTCCCATTTTGTGCTGCCGTCATTTCCACCGCAGAATGAAAAGCTTCCCACAGCCAGCATTAGTATTCATGAAAGGCCTGTTCCCACACAAGACGAATTTCCCACATCCTCTAATTCAGAGCGCTTTTCAGCTACTTGACAGTCGAGTTTCAATGCTTGATGTTCTCCTCAGGGTGACGACTTTCATTAATTCAAACCGGTCAGTGGCGAACTGAACCCAAAGCAGAAAATAAAATAGAAAATAATAGAAATCACCTTTTTTTTCTCCCTAAGTGGGGAAATTAAGCCGCAAAGCGACATGTAAGTCGCATTATGTAGCTTCACACAAAATAAAAATACAAAACAAAAAACAACAGTAAAGGCAAATGTACGGCTGTCCAGTTATTCAAATTAGAATACTAGGATTTAAATAAAGAAAAAAAAAACGGATTATATACAAGAAGTTGAAATAATAGCAAACAACAGCAGGGATGTAAACACTTAAATTCAAAATGTTAATATTTTTGTACAGTTTTGGCTTAATTACTCCTCTAATAATGTATTTAATTTCAGTACATGACCCTTTTTAGAGTCAGTATCCCCTACTTAACGGTGAATTAATTATTCCAATAATCACAATTTTCCGAATAATTGTCCCAGCAATCTCAAACATGGCAAAAACACCAAATCTTACCAAGTATTTTTGGTTTAATTTCTAGTGCAAATGTCTCAGTACACTTAAAACAAAACAAAACTAACTTACAAGAAACTTCTCAGGAAGAAATAACGATCCTGTTGCCTAGCAACCCCTGCCAAGACCTGTCCGTTGCCTAGCAACCCCTGCCAAGACCTGCCCGTTGCCTAGCAACCCCTGCCAAGACAGGTTCAAGACGCAGTTCTAGTTCCACTGGCTGATTACTTAACTTATGAAATTGGAAATTGTCTTACGCGTAAAAATATCTGCCAATGCAACTCGTACATTTTCATCAATATCAAGGAATTATTGATTTAAAGCAAGCTCCTGTATTTTGCTGAAAAGTTACTTGTAAGTTAGTTTTGTCTTATTTCAAGTGTAAAAAAGATATTTGCACGAGAAACTTGGTAAGAGTTTTGCAATGTTTGCGATTTTGGGGAGTTTGGCTTGGAAGTGATTAATCATGATTATTAAAATACATAATCATTAACTAGGTCATACTGACTCTAAAAAAAAGACAATTTGCTGAAATAACATATTTACAGCAGCAATTAAGCAAAAACTGTACAAAAGTATTCACATTCTTCATTTAGGGTAAAAGTCAACCAATATATTCTTCCCAGATCTCATCAAGTGGCAAAGATTTAGCTTCATGTCATTCAAATTCTTTAAAAAAAGAAAAGAATCTCCTATTAACCATCTTTTTCTTCCAGTTCTTAATCGTTTAATCTAGAAAATAATCACCAGATCAGCCCTTCACGGTTCTGATGTTGAGTCGAGCAGAAAAAGCTGAACTTTTTACAGTTAAAAGTATTTTTTATCTGCAGACACATCTACAAATGATCAAAGGTTCACTAAAGGAATGATGAGTTGTTGCACTTTAGGCAATAAATGCTCATGTTAATTTAAAAAAGGAATGTTTTAGAATATTTCATATTTATCGCTTTTCTTTCTGATAAATGTTTTTTTCTGTGCCATAATAAAGCTACTAGATCAAACTGTTATCTTTCTTTTCCTTCAGCCTTTCTCTCTGGTGTGTGGGGAACTGGCTGCGACGTGCTGAGTGGTTCAGGGGATTCATTTCAGGGCTGTTATTACATCAATGAACCCAAAACTGTTACCCTGTAGAGAAGACTTTGTTCTTGTAAGGAGCGATTGATGTCAAACAAAAAGTTTGAAAGAAACTTTCTGCTGACTCATCTTGGATAATGTTTAAATTTGGCTCTGTCAAAGGCCGTTTACCCCGACCTGAGACATTCGTACATGTAATTTTGGTAACTTTTCATCTGAAAAGGTTTGCATAAGACTGACAGGACACGTTTCATAAACATGAAGGAGGCTTCATGAATGTTTATAACTGTTGTCATCAAGGGCGTAGGAACGAGTCTGTCATTGGGGGGGACGCATATCGGAAACCTGAC
>NW_015112631.1:423703-425267 GCF_001443285.1 Poecilia latipinna
ACTAGATAACAAGGTATGAAAAAAGTTTTAATTAAAAAAATAGTGATGGAGAGGAATGGATGCTAGTTATGCTAGCTTGACTTTGACAACCTTAACATAAAGATGTGCTGTGGAACATTTCAGTTAAGTCACAAAATAAAAAGTGACCTACATACTGTACCAACTCTGACACATCATCAGCAGAGCAGGTGTTTAAATTAGCTAATCAACCACCGCAGTGTTAGCCTAGCTAACAGCAGCGGTAGCTAACCCACCACAGAGTTTACTTACTAATAACTGTAAGGTAAAAATCAAGCCTGAAAACATAAAACTCTGTCCTGAATGTTCTGTTCTTTGTGTAGGAAATGTCTGAGTGTTTTTTAGTGTTGAATCCTGATACAATAAGGTGGTGGTGTTGTCAGTTGCCATGGCAACGAGTCTGTAGCACAGCCGACACAGAGTGTTTTGAGCAGTTTTGAGTTTCTCTTGAACGTTTTTTTTGCGTTATTTTCCCCTTTGCTGTGTTGCGCTGCTCTAATTAATAATTCCTACATCTCCAGGTTTCATTTAGTTGCAATAATCGTTGTGTCGCGGCGGCGCGGCCATGATGGGTGTAAAACAATCGTCTTTTCGCCCTCCAGCGTTGTGCGCTTGCGAGAAATTTCCAGATGTAAACAATAAGATGCAGTATCTGCACCTGAATATTTACCCCAAAACGAGTTGTAAAAGTAAGACTGAAAGTCATATCTGTAGTTTCTAGTTCGTCTTCTCATCCTTACAAAGAGGTTTGATTCAATTTGAGTTATCCCTCGACCTCATGTGCGTCGCTGAACGGTTTCAGCTGCATTGTGCGGATAATCTCTGTATTCTTTTTCCACGCTGTCAGTCTAATCTCTTTCGTCTTTTCTCCCCTCTTAATTATCTTCTCTTCCTCCTCTTATCTTTCTGACCTGTCGCTTCCCCTCTTCCTGCCTCTAAACCCCGCGGCCGCGCTGAGCCGCAGGCGGGCTATCGGCTTCATCATGAGCCCAGTAATTGGTGCGTCCCGCCTCAGACTGGTGACAGTGTGACAGAGCTGCTCAATCACATAATCGACTCTAAAATTAGCTGTCACTGCTGACTGATGGAAAGCTGCTGCTGCAGCTCAGCGCTCATCTTACGGCTGCTGCTGTACTAAAGATAACGGAAACTTCTTATATGTTGCTCTTACATTCATACATTACAGCCGTATAATCAAAGCGTTTAAATAAAAGCAGATAAGGCACCGTTAAAAAATAACTGTATTATTACTTTAATGTGTTTCATTGTCATTTTAAGCCATAGTTCAACACAAAGTAGTCTGTAAATCCTAAGAGGAAGGAAAAAGATTCTTGGTTTTCTTTTCCACTGACTTCATACATTTAAAAAGCAACTTTAATACAATTACAGGTATAAAAAAAACCTAACCACCTGAATATTGTAAAAAAGGTATATTCTCACTTTCTGAAACGAGTAAAAGTACATATTTTTTACTAATTTCAGGGAAAAGTGAATTTCATACATCTTCATTACACAGAGTGAAATATTTCAAGCTTTTATTTCTTAT
>NW_015112631.1:430983-431190 GCF_001443285.1 Poecilia latipinna
CCTAGCAACCCCAGCCACGCCCAGCCCGTCACCTAGCAACCCCAGCTAAGCCCAGCCCGTCACCTAGCAACCCCAGCTAAGCCCAGCCCGTCACCTAGCAACCCCAGCCACGCTCAGCCCATCACCTAGCAACCCCAGCTAAGCCCAGCCCGTCACCTAGCAACCCCAGCCACGCTCAGCCCGTCACCTAGCAACCCCAGCTAAGCC
>NW_015112631.1:433110-438850 GCF_001443285.1 Poecilia latipinna
GTTTTCTGTGTCTCGGCGCCACCGTTGTTATCCCATCATCCCGTCTGACTCGCTGCGCTCCTCCAGTCGGTGTAATTTACGGCCGTCTGTTCAGACGCTGTCCGGTCTGTGATTTACCTTCTGACCGGAGCACCGGTACCGTTTCCATCACCGATTCCTCTCCTGCTGGAAGAATTGGGCCATCAGAGGGAAAACATTCTGCCTGCGGCGTAAATGAGATAAATCTGGTGCAACACCTGGGCGTGGGGCTTCAGCAGTCAATACTGACGATTTCCAAAAGAGGTTATTTAAACCAGGACGGACGGGTTGATTCCTCGCTTCTACACGTCTCGGTTGATACGAAACATAAAGTAATTTTCAATCTCTGCTGTTGCTCTGCCCTCCCGACTCTGCTGCTCCGTGTGATTTATACCAAGCTTTGGAGAGATGATCTTTATTCAGAGGGCCTCCAGGCAAGGCTGATAACTCCAAGGTCTTCCATCAGTTCAGCACGGCGTTGCTGCCCTTGCCCCCAGCCTCACTGTCTGTTACAGAAATACAGCCCTCTAATGATGCAGTACGCTTTCCGTTTGTTTTTCAGATTCACAAGCAGCCATTCAGCCTCAGATACCCAACACTTCATGTCTAATCGGACGGAATATGAAGTTTATACAAAGATTTTTAATGAAAGTTGATAACAAATTTTCTGCACGATCAGTTTGTCACAGAAGTTATCGTGGCGTACTGCAAAAAAACAAAAAAAATAGTGATGCCAAGTATTTCTGGTCTGGGCTCTAGTACAAATATCATAGTAAGCTTGAAATGAGACAAAACTAACTTATAAGTAACTTATGTGCAAAAATTAGGAGCTTCTTTTAAATAATTCCTTAATATTGATGAAGTTTTAGTTCCACTGGCAAATTATTTCACTTATATCAAGGCAAAATTATAAGGTAAATATTCTAAGAACTGGCACTTTTTCATCAATATTAAGGAATTATTGACTTAAACTCCTTTATCCTGCTGAAAGTTACTTTTTCAGCCGTTTTGCAGTTTTCTGGAACACTTTACACTAATCTGAACGTGGAATAACCAAAATAACAAATGAAAAACAACAAATAACTTTGTTGTTGCATTCGTATGTCTTGTTTATTCAAAAATGAAACATAAAAAACGGTTTTTGCTTATTTGTCCTAATAATTTTTGATTCAATTAACTTTAACTTGAAAAAGATTTTCTCTGTTCTTCCCTTACACAGCAAAAACCCCCAAAAACAATCACCAAGGATTTATGGTCTTGTTTCTATTGCAAACGTCGTAATAAATTTGAAATAAGACAAAACTAACTTACAGGTAACTTTCTAATAAGAAATAGGAGCTTGTTTTAAGTAAATAATTCCTTAATATTAATGGAAAAGTTAAAATGTTCCACTCTGCCATTTTCTAGCAACCCCAGCTAAGCCCAGCCCGTCACCTAGCAACCCCAGCCACGCTCAGCCCGTCACCTAGCAACCCCAGCTAAGCCCAGCCCGTCACCTAGCAACCCCAGCTAAGCCCAGCCCGTCACTTAGCAACCCCAGCCACGCTCAGCCCGTCACCTAGCAACCCCAGCCACACCCAGCCCGTCACCTAGCAACCCCAGCTAAGCCCAGCCCGTCACCTAGCAACCCAGTTCTAGTTCCACTGGCAGATTACTTCATTTGTAACATTGAAAAATGTCTTGTTATAAGTGAAATAATCTGAACTTTTTCATCAATATTAAGGAATTATTTACTTAGAACAAGCTCCTATTTCTTGCTAAAAGTTACTTGTAAGTTAGTTTTGTCTTATTTGAAGTGTGCTAAGATGTTTGCGTTAGAAGCTGGACCAAACAGACTTGGTGATATTTAGTGTTTTTGCAGTGATGTGTCCTCGCCTGTTTCAGGGCGTGACGTACTGCGGGGAAAGCTCGGCCAGCAGTCTGACCATGGCGAACGTCCCCTGGCACCAGGAAGTGGTCGCCTTCGTCCAGCAGCTGGCTGACATGCTGCCTCACTACCAGATCGCCTGCGAACACGAGCACTCCAACTGTTTGCTCATCGCTCACAGTAAGGTAAGAAGACCTCAGCTGCCGAGCGCAGATGAAAAACCCAACGCAACAATAAGCAGTTACAAGATGTACAAATTGAATATATGTTCTCCTCTTTGGGTTCAGCAAAATGGGTTTTAAAGAAATCACATTTTTAATGTTTGTCACAGAAAAGTTTCTGCTCTGCAGAGACAGGAGGAACACCATTTGGACTCGCTTTTATCTGGTTTATTTTAGGGATTTGTACTTTTCAGAACACCCTGTTCCACAAGCTTAGCCTTCCACTCAGGGGAGTTTTATTCATAAAAGCATTTATGTGATATATTACCAATGCTTGGTGCTCAGGTGCAGCAGGGAATGATGGATGGTGAGAAAGTTACATAAAAGGCAGGAGTCACGTTCTCAGCCTGAGAACGGAGTCGCTTTCTGTGAGGAAGTGATCCTCATTTCTGTCGCCTTCGATTCCTCCGAGGCTCCAGAAACATTCAGCTGGGCAAACGGGCTTTCCATTTAATACAGTTCAAATGAAATATTTATGTTTATTAATACAAAATAAATAACACTGATGTAAATTATGAGTACAGATTAGCATAAACATTAGCTCGTATGTTGCAGAAACCTAAGAACCTAATGTTTCCGATCTCTGAAGTCTGTTTCTTTAAATGCAAAATTAATCTACATAATAATAATATTCCTCAAGTAAAAGTAAAAGCTACTTGCAGTAAAACTCCTATAGCCTCTTTTCCTCTTTTCGTTTTCCAAAAGTAAGTATCCAGAACTTCCCATCTCTGAACATACAGAACAATATTAGCAGCTTGATATCTGGTGAGACAAACTGCAACTTAAACAACTAAAATGATCTTTTAAAGGGGACCTGTTATGCAAAATTCACATTTGCTTGTTTTTATACTTCATTTGGATTTCTCCTGCTCTTATAAAAACACCCAGACGTTTTGGACAATAAGTTACTGTTTTTTTTTGTTTGGTGTCTGGAAAACAAGCCGTTTCTAAAACCTCCACAATGTAACGTCACCAATCAGCAGACACTGCCCCGTTACCTAGCAACCCACGCTGAGCTCCAGCATGTTTGGTCAGCTGGTTTGATGCGTTCTGCAGTTTAAAGACAAGTGTTTTGTTGTTGACTTACCATCCAGAAGAAACTTCCTGCATTCCTGTTGTGCAGGAGGCTCTACTTCTGCTTTTCAAACATGTGTGCTTGTATAATTGCTCATCTGTTTGCAGCCATTTTCACATGTGAGTGTAAACGCTGAGCTTTGGGTTCGTGGCCAGCAGCAGCTGATTTAAAGTGAGAAGAGGCAATAAAACAGCTCAACAGGCAAAACTAACCAGAATAAAATCTCAAGATTTAAGTGATTTTGTGTGAAAAATGTAATGAACATGTTTTGCGTAAGCCATAGAGCTACTCTAACCTGTACAAGGAAACATAATATGTTGTCTTTAACGATGTAAAAGTGCAAAACTAACCTCTGGTGCATTCTCTGTCTTTTCTGTTGGTTTGAAAAGGTTTTAAGACAGAATGTTGGACGTTAAACTCCTAAAGCTGTTAAAGCTGGAGGCTCTGGTGCGAGCCGTCCAGGTTTAAATGCATTCTGCATACAAAGTGCTGCTGGAGATTAAAACACAGCTGGGCTAATTGGTCCCTAACGGTCAGAAACAGGATGTGAGGAAACTCTGGGATCGTAAATTATCATTGACAGCTGAACAATGATAATTTACTGGGCGAATTTTATAAATCTAAAGGGGAATTATTATAGATTATGGATGTCTGGAGGAAAATACGTTCAACATCCAGACACCCTGAGTTCAGGTGTTAAACAACCTGGTTTGACTTTTATTTTACAAACGGGAGAATATTAAAAATAAAAGGAAAAAATTGACCTTATTACTTCAGATCCTCATTATTTTTGTTTGTGTTGTTTGGTAAATCAGTTCTAACAGAAAACAGGGAAGTTTATTAATATAGAAACATTTATGCATAATGGTTACAGGATAAAGCATGAAAGGATTGCACAAAATAAAAACATGTTAAGATCTTAAAATAAATGTTTCAGAGTTTATTAGTTGGATTCTTTGATTAAAAGCTGCTGTAAACAAAAATAATTCAATTGTGTTTATTTTTATAGTGCAAATTCACAACAAGCACCGTCTGAGGCACTAAAAAAAAACCATTACAAATTTTACTGGAGGAAAAATCGTCCTGGTAATTGTAATAAATTATAGTATTGTCGTTTTGAGACTATTTTCAAATATATTGATCATATAATGCAAATTCAAAAAATATAAATTTTTTATTTTATTTTCAATTAAACAAATTTGATGAATGGGTGGATAATTTTTATTTTTGGTGGAGCAGAAGAGGATTTATGTTTCAGGTCTATTTTTCTTTAATTCTGCTTCTAAATTTCAAGTAGCCCTAAAAATTTGGACTATTTGCACAACACCTGATAGTAAAGAACAACTTAATTTTTTATTTCTATGTGTTTGACGTGATTGGAAAACTGAGAATCCATAAATAACTTAACGATCCGTTTTGACATATTCGTGACAGTAAGTGAGTTAAGAGACTAATATGTTTATTTCAGATACATATTAACATGCTGAGTTTATTGGGGGGCAATTTAAGGTGAGATTAGTGTTTATTAAACTCTAACAGTTTGAGAAACACTGAAGTTTCAGAACCAGAACCCGGTTCAGTCCAATACAAGACGAACTGCAAAGGAAACTGAAAATCTGGATCAACCCTGAAAAAACCATCAAAAGGAATCGAATTTAATCTACTTCTAAACGATAACTACAGACTTTTAGTTTCGTCATTCAGAATCCAACGGGTTTGGAAAAGGCTTTTTGGTTCTAGTGGAAAACAAGTTTACATTTTCACATGAATGACAGAAAATGTGAGATATCAAAGGTTAAAGTGCTTTACAGGTTTTTGGTTTTTTCTGCCTGTTTGTCTGCAGCAAGTTGAAACATTTCCTTTTATGTGTTGTTGGGATTTTTGGATCCTGTTTCTGTTCTGACTGCCAGACACGTTTGTCCTCATAAGTTAGAAAAAAAACAATATTTTTCCTTCACTTTGTCAAAACGAAAGGTGCAGATGAAACAGCAGCGAGCGCATAAAGTGATTCTGTTCCATCCAGCGTCGTTTTAAACCCTAATTTAAAACCCTCGTCTGGAAAGAGGTGTGGAGCTGCGGCTTTACAAAAAATAGTAGAAACTCTGTTACTATCAGCAAGACTCCATTAACTAAAACAGCATGCAGTCCTGTTCTCTTCCCGGACAGCGCAGATTTACTTTGTTCTTGGAAATATTACCCAGACTGAATAAATGTCAGTCTGGGAACGTTTGTTCCCAACAGGCGTTTCTTCTCCAGCCTCATCAACAATGCAGCAGGCTGGGTTTACTTTTTCCTCTAATGTGACGCCGTAAAGCACCAAACACCTCGATGCTTCCTCAGCAGGAAGGTGTGTTAGTCCTCCAACGCTGGATCTGTTTTAATTACTTTAGTGAATAAAAATAAAGCAGTATTAGGAATACTGAGGCCAATCAGAGTTTCCTCATTGCAAAGAGCTGCAGCCCAGTCGTGTGCTGGCCCAGTTCAGCTCCATTTCATATTTAAAGCTGCTCAGGAAGGTTCGTCTGTGCCCACGATGCCGTTCCAGTCAGCTTGACCTCT
>NW_015112631.1:442665-450467 GCF_001443285.1 Poecilia latipinna
CCTCTGAGCTGCAGTTTCTTGCTACCGAGCCTCTGCCTCGCTCTCTGCCCCTTCAGACTAGCCAGCAGCAGTTAGCAAACACCTGGTGGAGCTGCTGAGCTCATTACAGGAGCTACTTCTCAGAGCAACGCTGGTAAAAATGTTGTTGAAGGGTCAACAGAGGAGTCTTCCTGAAGGTGGAGTTTCTTAGAGACAGAAACCCAAAAAAAGCTACTTTCAAGTTAGTCTTATTTTACGTGTTCTAGTAAATTTGCACTATAAACTAGACCAAAAGTACTTGGTAAGATTTCATGTTTTTACAGTGTAGTCTCCGCAGTAGTAGTGGTAGTGCCTGGATATAAAAAGTGTATAAATGCCCCTTTAAATGTCCTTTTTCTTCCAGTTCAAGGTGAACGGCGAGTGGTGGACTTGGATCGACTACGACCGTTTCCAGGATCTGGTCCAGGCTCACGAAGACAGCGGCGGACAGCAGACCTTCTCAGCCTTGGACTACACCGCCAAGACCCCCAGCTGGGCTTTGTTTGGGTCAAACGAACAAGGGTTCGACCCGGCCGACACGCGCTTCCAGCGGCGCAACAAAACCAAAGATATCTCTGGGTGCTGATTCTGAAGATGAGAATGAATTTAAAGAAACAGTAAAAATGAATATCGGCTTTATTGTTCGGCTTTTCCCTCTGGCTTTGTTTGGATCTTTAAATGTATTTGCATCGCAGCTGGATGAACAGAAAAATACCTTTTATTGTTTCTTTTTTTAATGGATGTACATAGATGGCTCAGTTTTTAATCTCCTTAATTTCTCGTTGTTAAACCGGATTGTCCTCCTTTAGAAAAAAAAATGTTCCAGTTCCTCTTGCTCTTCCTTTCTGCTTGTACTTTTTTCTTATCCCTAATTTCAGTTTAAAAGTTTCATAGTTTTTTTGTTTTTTCAACTCAGGGTCAGGATTTTTCAAAGCATCCCTCTGGTGTCAGAGTTTTTATTTCCCAGTCAACGGCTGTCAAAATATTTACAATAAATGGGTTTGAAATAAAAATGTGAAAAACTTTTAAAATCTCAATGGCTTTTTAAAACGAAGTATCAGTTCCACTGTCAGATAAATTAACTTATAACATGGGGAGATATCAAGTAAAATGATCTGCTAGTGGAGTAAGAGCTTCTTCATCAATATTCACTTAAAACAAGCTTCAATATCTTGCTAAAAAGTTACGTTAGTTAAATTAGTTTGGTCTTATTTCAAGTGTACTAGAAACTAGACCAAAAATACTTGGCAGGTTTTTGTGTATTTTTATGCCTGATTGGTGCTTTCACTTATAGCAAGACACTTTTCCCATGTTTTAAGTTACTTTATCTGCCAATCGATGACGTACTTGTTCATCGGTATTAAGGAATTATTGACTGTAAAAGTTACTTTTAAGTTGGTTTGTCTTATTTCAAATGTGCTGAGATATTTGCACTAGAAACTAGACCAAACTTACTTGGTAAGATTTTGTTTTTTGCAGTTTAACTGAAAAACAGGTTCTCCTCCTCACCTGTGGGGGGCGCTGTACCAAGAACCTCTGAAGAAGACACTGAGCGCAGTTTCTGCAATCATGAAATGTGAACCATAATGGAGTAGTATCAGGTTTTATCGATTCTGGGATTTTTGTTTTGTTGTTGATATGAGCCATTTCTCCCGCTAGCGCTAACCCCATGTGTTTGTTTTGGTTGTATTTACCCAGAATGCCCTGCGCTGCAGTTCACTTCCTGCTTTTGGAGTCTCCTGCCTGCTTGATGTTTATATGCTTTCAAACCGAACCAGAGTTCATTTTCTTGGTCAACATCAGAGTCCGATTATGTATTCAGACCTTCCCAAACAAACCTGGACTTTTTTTTATTGCATATTTTAATATAGTTAAAACTGAAATTATAAAATTATCTTTCATTTGACTCCTAAGTAGAGAGTCTTGTGCAGAGACTGTTAATTTAACGCTTCTTTGTTTTCCTGATCTCACCTTCAGCAAGTCAGCATCAGCAAGTAAGTAAGACTTTCTGCTTTGCTGGAGTTCATTAGAGCATTTTCACGCTCATTTGTTTGATTTGCATCAGCCTCACTGCTGACATCCAAACCCATTCAGGCTGCAGTAAAGTTTTATTTTGCTGGAAAGCTGCGGAGCTGTGAGGGAATGACCTTGACCCGCTCATTTACAAACCCTTTCTTCAAGCAAAGTGACTTAATTAACCAAACGACGTCGCCTCGCAGGCTGACGCTTTGTTTCTGCGCGGAAACCTGACGGCTGACTGGTAAACCACAAAGCGATCCGATGAATCATAAAAAATGCAGCCTCTGAAATGAGTGTTAAACTGCAGCAGGGAGATTAGGGGAGATGTGTGCTAATTGCCTGCTGTGTCCTGGATCTCTGCGTCTCCTCAGGCTCATGCGGTCTGTTCCTCAGATTCCTGCCTCCGTTTCCCCCCATTAAAAACTTTGAAGGTTTCCAGTTTTACAGTTTGATTTGTAATGACTGAAATTGCCCAGTTTAATCTCAATGAAACCAATTGAAAATACAGTTTTGTTGGATTTATCATTATGATTTTAAAAGTGATGGGTGAAAATAGATTTTTTTGACGCTGTCAGTCAAAATGGCCTACAAAGAAAAGGTCTGCCCACTGCGTCTTGATCCGACTCAAAAAATCCAGACATGTTTGTTTGAATGAAGTTGGGTTTGCTGCAACAAAATACAAATTAAAACTACACAGTTTGATTCTCTGGGTGTTTGTTTTAGATTCTCTCACGATGAAAATTTCTCCATTTTTAAGTGGGAAAAATATTGTTGGTTTATTAAATGTTTATTTTTCTCACTTTATATAGCACTATTAAAAAAAAAAACATTTGAGTGTGAATTACTGAATCAATGAACAATTATTTTATTTTGCTGTTGGAGATAAAAAGTCAAAATCGGTGAATTTAAACTGCAGCAGTTGAATGAAAACATTTTTATTAGTTGCTTCACACCGGAGGTTTGATTCCAACTAATGGACGGAAACGCTGCTGCAGTTATGATATTTGTAAACAAAGACGTATAATGTGTTGCTAAAAGTGGAAATCCAGGAGTGACTGTTGTAAATAATAAATTCCTCTGCGAGCTTCTGGGAGATTTATTTTTTCCTCGCCCTCCAGAAATGTGTCGCTCCGATCTTTTGCTCTCGGTCACACCGAACACATTAGCAGTCAGAGAACACAGATGCCTCACATTTGGTGGTTCAGAGGAAACTGAGCGTACTGTCAGCGTCTGTGAGAGGAGAGCTTGGCGGAGAAATGGACGTCCAAATATAGGTGCAACATCATGAGCATCATCAGAGGAAGAGGACATCTTAACGGCCGCCACAAGATTCAGGAAACAGATGAGTTTAGGTGGCGAAACTGTGCAACATGGCTCAGATAATAACTTTCATAGAGAAAAACTGATGATTCAGCTTCACGTTTAAGTCCTTTTGGGCGTGGTGCAAACTAAAATGTATGTATTTTTATAGTTTTATTAAAAATCAACACTAAATATGATCATACTGAGATGACTCAGTCATGGCTGATTTTAATAAAGAAGCTCCCAAGATAAAACCAAGCATAGTGAAGCATGGGCAAAAAATGAAATCGGAGGAAAATACATTTGTTGTATGAGGTACAGAGTGGATTTAAACACGGAGGGGGGGGCGAAGTTAGGACAATTCCAAGGGCTCCTGACCGACAGGGGGCGCCACAAAAAGTTTTCTTTGGCGGTGGTCACTGTTCAGCAGCGGTCAGTAGAAAACAAGAACAGCAGAAAGCAGACACTACGCTGCTAAGAAAATAACAAAGTCAGGTTTAAGAAAAAGAGGGGGAGAACAAAAGAAGTCAGACAAAAGAGTGACAACTTATAACCAAGTTTTTCTCCAAGAGAGGTGGGTAGACTGTGAGATTATCAGCCATTTAGCATAGTTAGCTTAGCTACAAATTACTGTCCATTTCACTAGCATTTAATGAATGAAGAAAAAATTACCAACATGTTCATATATTTAAGTTGTCTCTGTACCTTTTACCACACTTAACAGGTGAGTCAGTCAGCAGCAGCTCTAACCTCGATACCAGCATGACCTTTAACCCCTGTCCCAGTGAAAGAGGTGAGCAACACTGTGTACAATGACAAGCTAGCTAGCATCATTACAGGGAATCTATGTGGATGTTTTTCTGTCACTTTGCTCTTTTTACAATTACCAAACAAAAATAATATATTTATTACTCACGGATATTCAAACAATTTTTAATAAAATGATAATAAAAAACAACCTGTCTGGACTGGAGCCAGTTTAATTGACATGTTAAATTACACAGTAAAACAATTAACAGCAATGTTTTGGTTGGTCTTTAGCCTGTTATAGAAAAAAAAAGTAGAGGTGTTTGTTGTTCAAATTCATATTTTCATCATGCTATTCATACATTTATATATTTAAAACCTCTAAACTAAATATTTAATTTTCAAACTAAATATTTACTTTGGAAAATAAAAATTGAAGTTGCAAATTAAATATTTTGCCAGAAAACTAAATTAGGAGATGATTTTGTTCTCTAGCAATAGATGAAAATATTTGGAACTAAATACTTAGCATCTTTAGTTGGTAAACTAAATATTTAGCTTAAGAATTGGATATTTAGTTATTTAGCTAAATATTTAGTTTGCAGGCTAAGTAACGTATTTTCCACACTATAAGCCGCACCTAAAAACTTCAATTTCCTCAAAAGCCGACAGTGCGCCTTATAATCCGGTGCGCCTTACATATGAAAAAAGTTTTAAATTAGGCCATTCATTGAAGGTGCACCTTATAATCCGGTGCGCCTTATAGTGCAGAAAATATGGTAGTTAAGTCCAAGCTAAGTATTTAATGTAGAAAATAAATTTTGATTTCAAAAATTCATGGTTTGGAAAATACATTTTACTTTCAACTAAATATCTAATTAATAAAATAAATATTTAGTTTCCTGACTAAACTTTTAATCTGCAAGCTAAAACTTTAGTCTACAAACTAAATATTTAGCTTGTGAGTTAAATATTTAATTCGGAATTATTACATGGTGAAACACTAATAGTTTTATTATCTCTCTGACAGGCTGAAGAAACATTAACTTTTTTTTGCTGTGTACCTTTACAAATTACACCCTCATCATTGTGCAGTCTTTAATTTTAAATAAAACTGAAACATTTCCACAATTCGTTAAAGTAGCATAAATCTGTCACGTTTCTGTGCGGACTCGACTGTTTTCCTGTGGATATTAACACAGTGAAATGGGGGGAAATGCTGCAGCAAAAAAAAACCTGACATATTTTGTTGTTAAGTTAGGAAGCGAATCTTTATGTCACTGCCTGAAGCCGCTGACTCAGCAGGAGAAAACGAATGCCTGACTGGCTGAGGAGACGCTTTCTGCCGGTGTCAGAGGCTTCAGGCTGCTGGATTGAGAGCAGAACAGGGAGGAAGTGTTAGCTGTGCTCCCTCACAGTGAGAAGGTGATTAAGGTCAGGTTATTTATGTGTGAAGGTTTACTGGTTTCCCTGCCATCCTCCCAGAATGGAATGGTAATCTAGATTTTATCACTGGTGCAGAAAGATGCAGACAGTTTCATCTCAGAGTTGGTTTCATGAAATGACTGTAACCAACAGCAGAATAATGTTCTTGCTGAAAATCAATGGGTAGATGATGCTTTTTGAACTATTTTTTAAATTTATTTAAGAAACTATAGACAAATGGTCAATTTTGTTTATTTAATTGTTGCCTTTTATTTATTTGTTGGTTACTATAAATGAAACTGGCTGCAAACATTTGTAATTGTTTATTTGTATATAGAACCACTAATTTGTCTGTTTTAAAGCTGCAGATTAACTTTTGTAGTTAATCACCTCGCTTTCTGATTTGCTACTCGTCACATTTACCGGGCTGCATTTCTGTTTGTCCTTGAAGGAAAAAAACTGAATTAAAATAAATAGCCAGTGAGAGGAAAGTAGGTCAGTTATGCTGGCTTGACTTTGTGAACCATAGCATGAAGATGTGCTGTGGAATTTTGTGTTTCAGTTCAGTTAGTATAAAAAAAGGCGACCTAACCACCAACTCTGACAGATTATAGGTAGAGCAGGTTTTTCTCTCTTCCACTGCTGTTGGATTAGCTAGTAGCAGCGGTAGCTAATCTACCATTGCAATCTCTCATCAATATCACATAAAACTGAAACAGACTAAATGTTCTGTTCTTTGTGTGGAAAATGTTTGCGAGTGTTTTGGTGTTGAATCCTGATACATTGTTGTGAGTTGCTACGGCAACGAGACTGCTGGTAGCGTAGCCGTCTTGAGTTGTTTTTCAACCGTTTTTCTGTGTTGTTTTTCCCTTTGCTTTGTGCTTTGCACTGCGATAAATTAATAATTCGTGCATCTCCAGGTTTCATTTTGCTAACCGAGTTGCTCTACCACGGCAGCGCGGCTATAATGGACAACATGCAAAATAATCTCCTTTTTGCCCTCCAGCGTTGTATGCATGCGCAAAGTTTCCGGATGTAAACAATAACATGCAGCATGTCTATGAGCGATCAGCTTCTTCTGGAATGCCGAGTGAAGACACTTGGAAAGAAAGAAGCATCTGATACAAACCTTATCTCTAAGGGAAAAGGAAATTGATTAGAATCTTCAAAAATAGCAAACTAACATGGACTGGTGTCCAAAATCTTAATATGTTTGGACTAGAGAAAGAGAAGGCTTTTAAATACAAGAATGTGTACTTTGTGGATTGTGAAAAGTGGATGAAATAATAAAAAGGAGTACCTCATAATTACTTAACTTCAATTTAAAGCTTCTGCGTCTGAACTGGTTTTCACAGTTTTTCATGAGTTTATCAGTCATTTAATTTTGATTATGTGTAGATCTGAAAAAAAATATTGTTTGGCAGAAGCATGGCTGATGCCAGTATACACATTTTTGACACTGAGATTTATATTTTTACTTACAGAGAACAAAATAAAATGGCAACCGTTTTTATTTTTGGAGACAGACTCCGTCTCCGGACCGTGGGCGTTCAAAGTGCCCAGAGCTGTGAGTTTGTGTGACTCTGATGAACCTCCAGCTTGTCTTGGGTGTTTCCTGAATTTTCTAAAGCAGGGAGGCTCCACAACGTCTTTTTTTTTTTTACCTCCCAAACTTGTAAATCACAACAGCTTTTTTTGATTTCAGCTACAGTGGAAACCAAGCTCACAGCTTTGGCAATGATGAGCAGCGCAGCGCTTTTGTTCTGTTTGTGAAAAAGAAAACTCCTTCCTATCATCTCTCACAAAGACATTTAGAAGTCAGAAGCTTCATGATCCTCTGCAGCTGTCAGCCGGCATCAGGGAGGATTTGAGTTTTGTTGCAGCAAAGCCACAGCAGAGTCGCTGATGCATTCGAATCAGTTTTATAAAAAGTTGGACGAAGCCACTGGAGGAACAGAGACATTATGACTCATTCTTTGAAGAACACAAACACTCTAACATGAACGTGCTTCATCAATAAAAAAGTCGAGTCATCTGTATGAGGTAAAAAAACTGACATGTGTAGGTTTTGTGGACGAAAACATATAGATATTTTCATAAAATCTAACATTTCAAAATATGTTTGGCAAATAGATATGTTTTTTTTTTTACAAGTGTTACGTGCATTAATAACTTTTTAGTGCCATTTGTAATATAAAAACAAAATAAAAGGGAATGGTAGAAAACAGTTGGTGAAAACTGGGACAAAAATTTTCTTTTGCACCACATGATATAGACAGCAAACTAGAGGT
>NW_015112631.1:455190-458409 GCF_001443285.1 Poecilia latipinna
ACAGCAAACCAATCCAAATCACTTACAGGGAATATTAAAGCAATTTTGTTCACAGTAAGATCACCAGCTCTAAAGAAGAAAAACTTATCCATGGTGAAGAGATAAAGAGATTCTGCAATAAAAATATCTTTGACATCTACATATGCCGCAAAGCTGCATGCAGTATTTGCAGAAGAGAGGTGATCTGCGCTGGCTGTGAGTTGTAAATAACTTTACTAGCCTAATTGTAAATAGTTTAAATAGTTGAAATAATGTACTTTTGCTGCAGGAGATGTGCACAGTACAGTAGCTGCCAATACAGTGTGACTTTGACTGATAATCCCTAAGCAGCACATTAACAACAGGTGGTGTGATGGTGAATTCCAGGTAAACACAAAACAGGAATCAATAAGTGACACTTTCTAAAAACTGGACTTGATTTGTTACATGCGAGAAGATTTACATTAGTTTCTGTTTTATGATTATTCATAAAATGAAAAAACATTGCAACTTCAAATTGCTTTTGTGATGAATTATATTGAAACTGTTTACATGCATTCCAAGCTGATCATTGTATCCTGGTGATTGGCTTCTGAAAAACACCACTTCCTATTCAGACATGGCATGGTCAGACTCTCTCTTATGCAGCCATACCGATGGAGTATGAAATGTCCTTTCTGAATAAAACTCCTCCCACACTGGTCACAACTGTATAGCCTCTTTCCACTGTGAATGTGTTGCTGGGACATCAGTGTGCTTTCGCAGTAAAACCCTTCTAACAGTGGTCACAACTGTATGGCCTCTCTCCAGTGTGAATGCGTTGATGGGTCATCAGTCTTTGTTTGTTAATGAAACTCTTCTCACAGTGGTCACAACTATATGGCCTCTGTCCAGTGTGAATGTGTTGATGGGACATCAGATTTTGTTTGTGAATGAAAGTCTTCTCACAGTGGTCACAACTGTATGGCCTCTCTCCAGTGTGAATGCGTTGATGGGTCATCAGTCTTTGTTTGTTAATGAAACTCTTCTCACAGTGGTCACAACTATATGGCCTCTGTCCAGTGTGAATGTGTTGATGGGTCATCAGTCTTTGTTTGTGAATGAAACTCTTCTCACAGTGGTCACAACTGTATGGCCTCTCTCCAGTGTGGATGCGTTGATGGACTATCAACTGTGTTTTCTTAAGGAAATTATTCCCACACCTGTCACAGACGTAAGTCTTCTTTCCAGTTTTGATAACCAGATTAGGAAAAGTTGAAAGGGTCCCAAATTGTTGTTTGTCCTCTTCAGAATGGGACGGTTCGTCACTTTTTCTGTCGTCAGCTCTGCTCATAGAGTCATTATTAATTTTGTTCCTGTTGATGCCACTATAATTCTGTGGAACCAAATCAGGAGAAACAGAGAAAGAAATATAGTAAAATTTTAAATCAACTGTACAAGACAGAATGAAAGATTTGCCATAACACCTTGTAGAGGGAAAAACCAAAGGCCTTTCCAAACATATTTTCTGTTTTTATATTGGTCGCTAAAAGGACACAGGCAAACTCGTTTTGGTTTGGGGTAATTTAGCCTAGATTTAATAACTTTAAATAGATTTGATGTGATCCAATGTTGTGGATATTTACAGTCATAAAGTACAATATCAATATCAATCAATAAATTAGAATATTAATGAGAAATGCATGTATTTCAGCAATTGAGCTCACAAGTAAAACTGATTATGTAGCTTAATTACACACAAAGTTTTGAAGCTTTTATTTGATGAAAGATTTCTTGCCTACAGCTGATGAAAACATGACATATAAAATTAAAATATTTCATCAGACCAATAAAAGACGTTCATGCAGACATGTGGGTGTAATGAAAAATAAGTTCAATACCTGCTTAAAGCAGGTTTCAGAAGGGATTTTTAATCTGACAATTGAGCCTCATCATCATAACTCACACGCTTATTTATTAAATATGACTGTATTAAGAGAATTAAGAAGCATAAAAAGCATGTTATTCTTAGAAATGTTTGGTTCTATTTTGTTTGTTGTGGTATTCTTCAGCAGAAAACATAAAACACCTTAAATCATTATCCTCAAAAATTATAACCAAGCGGCAGCTGTGATGCATCTATACTGTTTGTGTCAGTCGACGTCACGTTGCATCAGCAGCCGCTCTACTTCGCATGTCGCCTTCAGAATAAATACATTATTCTATTTAAACTGTTTACAGTTAGAATAATAAGATCATTTACATCTCCCCCTCGCAGCTTTGCACCGTCTGCAGTTGTCAGAGGTTTTATATTTAACTCATTGTCTCTGTACCTCACTGCCTCCCTTTCAACCTGCTACATTTTCAATCTCTGAAGGCTTAGTTTATCACCTGCCTGGATGGATTCAGCCGCATCTTCATTTTCCCTCTAATTGTGACCAAACTTCCTATAGTGGTCCTAGTTAGATTATTTATTTAGTCCTTCTAGTTCCTTATTTCAGCTCCCTCATAGTGTCTCTAGTTTTCTTATCTTGCTATCTTAGGTTTAGTTCTGCTTAGGGGTGAAACGATTCCTTGAGTGATTTGAGTACCTTGATAATTAAAATTCCTTGAGGAAAATGTACCTGCCTCGAAGCTTCGTTAAGTTATGTTTTATTATTTAATGCACTGTGTTCCTTCCAGGTCGTTATTTGCGTTACGCAGCGCTCTCACTTCCGCCTAAGTTGTTGACGAAAGCTAAGTGTTAGCAGCATAACGTCTGGCCTGGGAGGCCAGACTGCTTCATGATAATATCTGGGTTTTCTTTGTTTTCGGTGGACCAATCAGCATCCTTAAAACGACTGGCATGATGCCTGGAGTTCGGCAGCCCCTCTCCTCCGGGAGCTGCTGGTTCAGAGCGAATGGTGGGAAGAGCGCTGCAGGAGTATTTATACAGGTAAGCGGATAGGCTGAACACTGTGGGCGGCTGAGCTTAACATGCGAAGCTTTAAAGCTGATGGAAATGTTTGCTTTACAATCAGCTGCCTCGTTTTATCTCGTTAGAAACATCATCGCTTTTTCTTACACCATGACTCTGCAACTGTATGAAGTGACCAGGTCTCTCAAAGACACCTCAAGCTATAATATCATCACCTCCCTAACATAATGGCTGATGTCATTTTTTGCTCAATGTGATTTTCTTGCTTAAATCGTCTTTGGCAAAAAGATTTTATGTTTTTTTTTTCTTGTTGCCCAAAATCACTTTTGACATAACCGAAAAAT
>NW_015112631.1:461741-468623 GCF_001443285.1 Poecilia latipinna
AAAATAAATGTAATTTCTTCCTGGTCGCAACAAGTGGGAGGCGAAGCGCATCGTGACGTTCCATACCTGGTAGATGTTCCTGTGTGTGACGAATGCAGACCGTGTCAAATCCCGTTGCTAACATGAACACAACCAACATAAATGTCTGGGAAGGTGAGAGTTCATCTATTAAACTCACTGAAGATGAATACATGATCTGAAAGCTGGATCATAGACACTTGAAAGTGAGCTGTTATTGTTACAGGTTAATTTTCTAAACTACAGAAAAGTAACTGTTAGGGAAGCTCAACTGTGAATAATTGGACTGATGTTCATATATGATAGTAATACTGCTGTTATGTTAGATTTACCAATGTTTTATTTTATCTTTTTTTCACGATTACTTGATTAATTGTAAGAATAATTTTAATTACTAAAATATTCGTTTACAGCAGCCCATCCATGCCCATCTTCCTTTAATAATCCCAGTTAGGTTATTTCTTCCCCCTGTGGTGTTTCTAGCTTTTCTTATCTGGTTACTTTAGGTTTAGTTCTTTTATGTCTGTATCTATGTCCATCTGTCCTTAATGACTCCAGTTCGGTTATTTCTTTGTTTAGTCCTTCTAGTTACTCTAGCTCTTTGTTCTTTAGTTCTTATTTTTGTTATATCAGTCTTGTTTCTGTTTTGGCTCGTTTATGTTTTCCCTCCTGTCTCGCTCTCTTCTAGTTCATCAGGTTTTCTTTAGCCTTAGTGTTTCTTTCGTATTAGACTCATTCTCAGCTACCCTGTGTATCTTCTAATGGCCGCCGGCTCTTTCTGCAGTCAGGCTGTCTGCTGTGTTTACAAACAAATAATCCCACCATACCGGGATCATGTGTGGGTATTTATGCATCTTAATAATCCATAAGCACTAAATGCAGGTCAGTCGATAAAACATGAGAAAATGGCCCAAACATTGAACATTACTTACAAACAATATTAAAGCAATTAGTTAAATCATCAGCTCTCAGTAAGATGTGCTGAGTCCCTCTAGGGCTGCGTTCACACTGCAGCCTGAAGTGACTCAATTCCGATTTTTTTGCCGGGGCCGTTCACACTGCCAGTAAATGCGACCTGTATGCGTTCTGCACTGTGAACGAGCAAACGACCAGAAAGTGTCCCGCATGCGCAGTAGAGGGCGCCATAGCGACAGCTTTCTCAGTGTTCTGCCAACTGCCAGTTCTGGTTCAAACAGAGCAAAGTTGATCACAACGAGTAGCTAATGCCCTAAATAGGTTGGAACAGCAGAGGCATCTCGAAAAAATATGCTTATATTTAAGGTATGATCTGCATTATCTCGGTAAAAAAAGACTTCTCTACTGAGGATTTACACGCATCGAGGCGAAACTACCGCTGCAGACCTCATATTATATGATGAGCCAGCAGAAAGTTTTAAAAAGCCTGGAGAAGCTTCAGGTTGAGTCAAGCATTTAGGATCAAAAGAAGCATTAAATGGCTGTCGACTTGTTTCCGCCTGGTGAGGAGTGAATTGTGCTATTTTAAGTAATTGGATGATAACGATGCTATCGCTAGCAATGATAGCAATAACTCATGTTATTTTATGAGCTTGAATCTCCTGGTAAATAATGTATTTAGCTTCTGTAAACCCAAATTCATGCTGGAGTTGTACGTTAAGCATGTGGGGGAATAGTCACAGCTCTCTGTGACTGTATGGCTGGGTAGGTTATATTTAATTTATTTAGCTTTTTATTTTTTTAGCATCAAAGTCCCACTGAATAAACATATTTTCTGTCCGTGACTCGGCACTGAGCTAACTGCTAACAACATTAGCGCTCTGGGGACACACTACAGCATAAAAATAATATATCTTACCTTACATATGAATGCTTGGCTTTCTAAGTAACTGTCCAATAAAATATCTGAAAATACAATTTAAACGATGTGATGGTTTCCTGTTAGAAAGTGGTGCTGCAAACTCCGGCATCGTTAGTTTCTGCACCTCCTGTTTTTAGCTGTAGATTATTGATCCACATTTCTCCTCTTTTTTCAGTAAGTTTTTTTTTAATTGAAACACAAAAATAACGTTCATCTTTCTCTCTGAATGGTTGGAGCAACCGTAAGGGACTCAGACTTTAGACATTTTGATGCTGAATCAACAGAAGCAAATGGGCTGAATTTGCTTCCGGCCCTCCATCTGCATTGGGTATATGAAACCCAGCAATTCCCGTCGTAATCCATTCTTACTTTACACTGGGATTACATTCGCCTCTTAATGGTAAATAGCATTTCTCCCATTGAACCGATCAGAAGTCGTTTAGGCTGAAAACGAGGGGATTTCTGCATCTGTCGCTCCAGCTGGGAAATCCCGCCTGCCGCAGCGGTAGTCCAGCAGGCCGCGAGTCCAGCAGAGACGACATTCAGATGAGATTTTTTTTCCCGTGAAATGTAAATCTGAGGTAAACGTTTCCCTCAGCTTACACGCTCATGAGTACATACAGAAAGAGCGGGATGGAGACCCAAGAAGGAAACTGTTCTGCGGTCGCTGAGGTGAAAACTTCGATTTACGTGACGATCCCGCTCAATGCAAAACGACCAGGGCTATAGGACCGATAGGACCGGGTCGAACGGCGCCGGGCCAGGCCCAAACGGCTCCTGTGGAGGCGCGTCAGCTCTAGCCGTTGTTTTCCGTTGGATGCTTCAAACGCTCAAAATGCTCCAAAAGGTTTGAATCTCGCTGCGCTTGATGCTCAAAACGCTGTGGGTGTGAACGCAGCATCAGCCTTCAAAGACTTAAAATGCATCCGGTTGAACGGGAGGCAGTGTGAGGTACAGAGACGATGTGCTGAAAATAAAACCTCTGGTGTCTACCCATGCAGCAATGCTGTGTGCAGGAGTTTCGCCAGGTGAACAGAGGTGATCTGCGCTGGTGGGGAGTTGTAAATTATTCTATTATCTGACTGTAGATGGAATAATTTATTGTAGCCTTTACTCTGACATGCGAAGTAGAGTGGCTGCTGACGCAGCGTGATAATCCCTCTATGAACAACATAAATATGTTACAGCTGTCAGTTGGTTCTAATGATTGAGGATAATCATTTAGAGGCCAGTGGCTTGTTTACTGTTGCCATAGCAACAGCCTGCCAGGACGACTGTCGGTTACAAAGATGTGTGATGTCACATGAGGAGCGGTTTGATCCAGATTTCAGGCTCTAGCAAAGTTCAGGTTGTGAGGAAACGTGATGCAGAGGCGACGACCGCCTCGCCGGGTTTGTGACAGGATAAAATCAGCAGGAGAAACTATTTACACGCAACTAAAAGCATAGTAAGCTGAACATTTCCTTCACACTGAGGCAAGAGATGAAAATGTAACAATTTAACAAATAGCAATTAAATAGGTTTAGAAAACAACAGATCAATATGCAGAGACGGATGAAAAGAGTTCCTAAAGGACATCAGAGGAAACGGCTGTGGCTCTCCTCTACCGCTGTCTGTGGAAATGTGCATTTCCTCTAAACCAACCTAAACTACCAGCTTACACTCGGGTCATAAAGCATCTAAAGGACTCACCTCTGGTGAAGACGTCACTGAGACGCTCTGAGTCCCATCGTCCACCTGAATGTCCTCCATTTGTGATCCAGCTCTGGGTGAAGCAGGAAAATCAGAGAGAATCACAACATGTTGCCAGAAAATTCATAAATAAACATGTTTTTTGTTTTTGGTTTTGAAAGGTCAACATATTTTGTCTCATGACCAGTTTCACAGAAAAAAGGAAAAAAAAAAACTAAATTCAAAAACATAGAAGCTAAAGTGAAATCGAATACAGGCCCTGTGCTCCCTTCAGTGTGATTAATCATCTTTAGTCAACTTCAGTTTTACTCGGGAATAAAGGATTATTCATATGTTTTCAGCATTATTTAAACACAAAGCTACCACCAGATATTTCCTACTCTACAGAAAACAAACTCACCGTTCAGCAGATGTTCAGTACGTCTGGTTGGTATGATCAGTCTGGCTGCTGCTTTTGGTTTCCAAGGGAACAACGGCAATTACAGTTTAAAAGATTCAAATTTGAAAAGTATTTTGGATACAAAAATGGAACCAGAATCGGCTTCATTCAAGTTTTTACACACAAACAAGGAATTTAACCTCAGTTCCACTTTGCTCAACGTTTTAAATATAAACTTATGGAATCAAGAAAAGAAAATACATTATTTTGTAAATATCTGCATAGAAAGACGAGGTTAAATTTGTGCATATTCAAATTAAGTTCCCAAAGGGAATTAAATGTTGAAATAAATCCCCCCTTGTCCCTAATGGGTCAGGAGGAGTGAGACAGGACACACAACCATGCACACTCACTCACGCCTAGAGAGTCCAGTTAACCTGGCAGTCATGTTTTTGGACTGTGGGAGGAAGCCGGAGTACCCAGAGAGAACCCACCATGCCCAGAGAGAACATGCACACTCCATGCAGAAATCGAACCCAGAACCTTCCTGCTGCAAGGCAGCAGTGCTGCCACCTGCACCACTGTGCAGCATGTTGTAATAAATCATTACTTCAAATTCTTCAGAGTTATTGTAGATGGTGATGGCTGTTGGCAGGAAAGACCTCCTGTGGCAGTCTGTGTTACAGTGAATTTGAAGAAGCCTCTGACTGAAGACTCTCTGTCTCATGAAGAGGTTGTGAAAGCAACTCCAGGTATGCTTTTGATGAACGAATAACATTATAGCGTGATATAAAGCTCATAAATGTTGATTTTACTCTATACCACCTCTCTCTCCTACACTCAGCTCCTCCAGACTAGCGGCAGCAGCAATTGGCAAACACTCAGCTGGAACTGCTCGTCTGCTGAGCTCATCGAATGAACTGTTACTCAGTCCAGCGTAGTGGAAAGGCGTCGCTGTGATGAGCTGAGTGTCAGAAAGAACAGGAGCTTCTTAAAGAGACAGAGGCCTAATTTCAAGGCGTCAACTTGCAAAGTCAGATTTCTTTTAAATGAATTATGTTCGATTTATATAGCATTTTATTAGGACATTTAAAGATGCTCTCCATGATTTCCACACACTGATGAAGGTACTGGGTCGTAGCCACAGCCGCCCTGGAGCAGCAAGTCATGAATCCATTAATCACATGATAAATTTAAACAAACTCAATAATTTCCATTTGCATTATTTATTGTTTTCTCTTTTCTCTCTTTCTACCAAACAGTGGATAATAAAAGTTTTCAGTCTGCTGCTTTGGTCTCAGCTAATCCTTATCCTTTAAATAAGGACATTTTTCTTTACAAGCCTCATAACTAATTTTATTTGTTGTTTCTGTTTTGTTTATGTATTTTGGACATTTAAAGTGTTTTCCAGTTCAGGTGTTAAATATTCATTAGAATTGAAAGTTTATTGCCCTTTGAGAATGTGTTCTTGCATTATTATGCAGAATGGCCTCAAATCAACAATATTATTGTTTATTGCAGTAACTTCTGGGACAATATATCCACCACCAAAGTTATTGTGGCAGATCTTAGTTGAGCAGAAGCTTTTTTTTTTTTTTGCTCAATCAGCCATTTTGATAAACACCAGCTGACAAGGCAGGTTAAATCTATTGCCCAAGTACACAACAACAGAGGAATCGAACTGGTCACCCAACGACTGAAGGAAAAACTCTTACCACTGTGCACCATTACCCATCTTTATGTTTAATATATACAGCATTTCTACAACTGAAGCTAACGTGGTTACCCGATAGCACTATCAAATGGTGCTATGGAATAATGATTAGTCTTTCCACCATCATAATAACTGTTTATGTTAGGAAATACCACAGCTAACGTCACCACAGTGAACCAGGTGCAGCAACAATAAATTACACTGTTTATTGTGTCATTTATGGCTTTAAAGTGTTACTAACTCATAAATTAGAGTGTGTTGTGTGATTTCTTGTAAAATAAAACACACAAGGTGCTTTCACATAATTTGTATTGAAATGCCTTAACTCAGGTCAGACATATCTTTTGTTGACCTCTCTGAGATCTTTGTATGTCAACCAAATAAAACTTTAGACCTGAGGTGAATATATTTCATGTTGATGAGACTTCTTATGTTGTGTAAGAGACTGCTTGTAAATATAACACTTCCCACACTGATGACAGGTGAAAGACTTTTCCATGGTGTGGCTTTACTGATGGTTCTTCATATTCCCTTTCTGAGTGAATCTCTTCCCGCACTGGTCACACTTACATGGTTTTACTCTGGAGTGGATGCGCTGGTGAACATTCAAGTTAATTTTTTTTTGGTAAAACTTTTCCCACACTTATCACAGCTGTATGACTTTAATTCAGGCTTTCTGGGTGAATTTTTTGCCACACTGGTTACAGCTGTATGGCTTCTCTCCTGTGTGGATGCGTTGATGGACTGTTAAGGTGACTTTTTTTAGTGAAATGTTTCCCATATTGGTCACAGCTGTATGGTCTTTCTCCTGTGTGAGTGCGCTGATGGACTGTCAAACTCGCATTGTGGGTGAATGTCTTCTCACACTGGTCACAGGGGTAAGGTCTTTCTCTCGTATGAATAAACTGATGGCCGGTCAGATACCCTTTCTGAGTGAAGCTCTTCCCACACTGGTTACAGCTGTATGGCCTCTCTCCACTGTGAATGCGCTGGTGCAATGCAAACCTTCTACATTTGCTGAAGCTCTTCCCACACTGGTCACAGACATTAACCATTTCTCTAGTGTTGACCGGCTGAGTGGAAACACTCTCTGAATTCTCTCTGCAGTTGTCGTGGCCGTGATTTTCCTCAGAGTCGACCGGCTGATTTGGTTTGTTTTCACTGAAGCTGCTCACACCCTCGTCCTCATAAAGTACATTCTGGAAGATCCAGGTCTCCTCCTCCTGTGAATGGAAATCAGAT
>NW_015112631.1:471832-489582 GCF_001443285.1 Poecilia latipinna
AAGGTTGTTGAACTGAAATTACAAAAATTGAGATGAGATTATTTATGTTGCTGTTTTCTTCCTCCAGGAAATCCAGAAAGTCCTCCATTTTGTGATCCTGTTGAAGAATACGAAGAGTAAAAATTCACAGCAAGTCACAATATCCTACCAACATGTTTCACTATTAGCAAAACAATACAATAGATTTGTCTTATAATATGAGAAAGTGGTAAAATATTTAATGGCAGGTGAGGCGAATGTGAAACACGCAGCAGTTTTTGCAGAGATATTCACTGAAATTCCAGTTTAAGTAAAGCAAATTGTCAATAAATCAAAATTATAAACAAATCAATAATGTTTATAATGTAAAAAAAAAAAAAAAAAAAATGACTGATAAAATTAAAATTGAAGGAGTTTATGAAAAAGTTTCTGGATTGCAAAATCCACCACAAACCACAAATAAGATGGAAAAATGAAAACACCAACAGTATAATGTCCAAACTTTTTGTCAAGTGATAAAGTAACCGTTTACCAGTGAGAGATGTCCAGTCAGTCTTTGCATGTCTGTTTGTTTTGAGATGACCTGTCTCCGTGGTTTCCATGGCAACGGAAGCTGAGTACAGTTTCTAGATTTCTAAGTTTGTGAAATTTGAAACAAATCTTTTAAAGTTCTTAAGTTTTTTTTACTTTGACAACTTATAAAAAAGTGGAGATGAACTGAATCCACTAAAATATTTTTTTTCAAATTTGAGTTTATAAATATATATAAACTCAGAAATGTTGTATAGGAAATAAAATTTTCTTAAAATATATTTACATCTTATACATCTTTTAACTATTTAACTAATCATCATTAACTAACCATTAGCTAATCACTAACCATCTAACTACTTGCACTAATAATCTATTAAGTATTAAATCCGATTTTTCCGTCCTTTTTTCTGCGTTTGGTTCTCCTCGTTCAGATGAAACCGATTCCAGAGGATTTGAAATCCATCGTCTGCAATGAGAAACATATTTTCAGCATCAAGTCAGCTGCCAGTCGGCCCGGGAAAAACGTCAAACCATGCGATGCTTAGAAATAGAAGTAAATAAAAATCTGAGATGTGGATTCTGGGAGCTTCAGTTTGTTATTTAAAGCACCACAGAACAATAAAAACCAGTTTTTCTTAAAGGTTTACCAGAAGAAAGCCTTTTGAAGTCTCGCAGCTTTTCGGTGTCACAAACTGAAAACCAACCAGGAAGTGATGGACTCTTCCTCTCTGACTGGCCTTTCAGGTCAGGCCTGTAAGTTACTTGTTTTATTGCAAATAAAGGCATTTTTGATAGGCAGACACTTTTTATTTATTCATGTTTTCTATATTTTTTGTTTGTTGCTGTTGAAATTTATTGAGTCAAACAAGAATTTTTAATGGTAAATTATGGTGTATGCTTAATTTTTGCACATCTTTATTTCATTCACTATTGAATAATGTCTGTGCATGATAAAATCATTTAACGGAAAAACAGAAGTCTGCATTTCATTGTCCCTCTCTAGTGCATTTCCATATCTTTTTCTTTGTTCAGGAAATGTCTGCCATTAACTTTATTATCTGCCAACATTGAGTAACAACCAGACGCAGGAAAACTCACCAGACTAAATCACTGGATGTCCTCTCAGCAGAAGACGTCTCTCATGTCCCTCGTCTCTTATTGAGACACCGAATGCATCCTGATTCCTTATCCTCTGTTTTTATTCAGATCTTTGCGTCTACCATCACATCAAGTCTTCCCTTTTATTCACTGATGCAAACTGATGATAGGAAATATTTCAAGAAATATTAAAGTTCACCAAGTTCTCCTCTAAAAATACCAGATAACTTTTTGTGTCACTTTATTTACTGGGCTCCTGTTTGACGTAAAAACACTGATTTATGTTGTAATTCATCACAGAGTGGTTGGATCGTCGCTCTTCCTGCTCCGTCGTGAGATAAGAGCCAGAAACATTTGTTTTGTGCAGAGAACTGATTCAGGGACCCCTGGTGGTTTTATGCTGCGTTTAAGTTTTACTCGGAATTCTGAAATTCCCACTTCCAGGTCTGAAAAGTCAACTGGAACCAGGGTTTTCATTCTAGTTTTGTTTTATTTCATTGTGACTTCCTGTTAGTTTTAATTATTTTTTAAAGTGGATTTGCTGGGGTTTTTTTTTAGTTAATATTAGCTAAATATTGTTTAGTTTCAATTTAGTTTTTATTAGCTATATTAGTAGTTATTTCATACTTTGGTTAATTTTTAGGTACAGATTTGTAATTGTATTGTATTGTGATTATGTATGCATTGATTGGATGACGAATGATCAGCAGAAAACACTTTTTTAATGTATTCAACTGAACAACCAAATTGGCGTTTTCTCCCAACTGTTGTGGACTAGCGTAGCGTTGCCACTAGGGGGCGCATGGAGCGCCATAATTTACCGACAGATGACGTAAACTGGTTACGTGGGAGAAAACGATCTATTTCACATCAGTTTGAAAAGCTAATACATATATTTATAAACATGAAAATGATATTACATCTTTAATTTTGGTGTGTTTTAGTTTTTTAAGTTCCAGTTAGTTGCAGTTTCCCCCCAACAGTTACCGTTTTTATTTATTTCACTTAACAAAAATGTTTTCTCAGTTTCCGTTATTTCATTAGTTTTAGTTAACTGGAATAATCTTCAACGCCGTCTGAGGCGGATTTCCCAGCGGGACACTGGAGGCAACTCACGTGTTTCAAAATGGCCGCTCCTCACAACAACAGTAGTAAGATGAAATAAACATGTTTATTTTATGAGACACGCATGTAAAAGTGAGTCTAAAATCAATGTTACATCTGCAACTCTAACCTGAATAAATTAAATGTTATGTTTGCTCATGAAAAGTAAATTAAAGTTACGTTTTGTAAACGATGTTTATGGGTGTCGCCATTTATTGTTGAAAATCAATAAATGGCACAAAAATATGCATAATTAATTTAAAGTTTCTGGAAGGACAATGCATTTTAAGTGCTGCCATTTACGGTTTTTTACCTTGAAAAACATGAAATTAAAAAAAGTTTAGCCTTTTCAATGATTTTGTAGGAGTACTTTGGAAATAAAAATGTTTTCAGTTTTATTTTGTAAGGTTTCACTAAAGTTATTAAATAAAATATACAATTATTTTGCACTTGGTACAAGTGTTGCACAAAAATTACATGTGCACATGAGACATTTTACTCACTGTTTTGGATCAATGTTACGGTTTGTGAAGTTGTATTTTGTGTGAATTTATATAAATTTATCCAAAATGAAGGAATTATTTACTTTATTCAAGCTGCTATTTCTTGCTGAAAACTTACTTGTGACTTAATTTAGTCTTATTTCAAGTGTACTTAAATATCTGCACTAAAAACAAGACCAACAGTAAGATGTTGTGTTTTTGACAATCATCTAAATTCACCAACTTTTTCTCCTGTCTGCGTTATTGTTTGATTGGCCAAATTTTGAAACATCAAATGTCCCGAACAAACACGTTCAACATTGATTTTTTACCAAGTTTTTACCAAACCACCAGTCGGTCTCATCATCGCTCCGTTGAGTTTAAGACGCTTTTGAACCTTGAACGCATCATGAGTCAAAGTTGGGACACATGCGGGGCCAATCAGGGCTTTTCCCTCCCCTCCTGCCCGGTTTTCTCTCCGGGCTGAAGTGAGAGGATGAACGGACGGCTGCAGAGGCAGTGAGCGCAGCCAATCCGCTGCTTCCTGCCTGGCTGCGTGTTGGAGTCGGGTTGGAGTCTCTTCAGCGCATCAATCTCATCAATCTCCGCTCTGCACCTGTTTGCGTGGATCCGTCCCGCATGGACCGCCACTCAGAGGAAATGCTCAGTGACTCATTTTATGCTTTATAATTTATTTATATATCTACCGGATGTCAAAACAACATTTTTTGAAAGCTGATGAGAGTTTGGGCTGAAAGTCCAACTCGTATAAAAGCCACCTGGACCCACAGACACACCAAGCAGCTTGTGTGACATTTTCCTTTTTCTATCTTTAGCATGGGAGGAAATGACCGCGGCGCGCTGTCATAATAAAGGAATAATCCAACATTTGCTCTGCCGTCAGGAGGATCGATCTGCGCCGCCGACTCGGAGCGCTTGAAGCGGATAAACTGGATTCTTCCGCGGACATTGATCCGAGGATTTGACTGTTAACCTTCAGACATTTAACACTCCCAACGGTAAGTTCAGGAAATTAGGCAATAAATCTACTGAAGGGAAATGACTGGTGTGTGTGTGTGTGTGTGTGTGTGTGTGTGGTGCACAGAAGGCATTAGATCACACAGTTGTCCACCTGTTGTGTCAGTGACGGTTTTTCTATACGGATCGATATATAATGTTATTTTATTTAAAATGTATTCTACAAGATTTTCTCATGATAAAGTTTATCATTAAATTATTAGTTTTGATTAAATTCTCAGTTTAATCTCAGATTGCCCTTCTTTCACTTTAGTTTGAATGAATGAATGAACCGGTACATCTATATACAATGTGTACATAAACTCGCTACCAGTATTTGGTCATTTTATTTTATTTATTTATTTTGTGGAAGTAACTCCAAATTATTCATGGATCATTTTTACATACATTTCTGTAGAGATTATGTTTAATATTTGAAGTAAAATGCATCTTGTGACGCTGAGGTACCTGTTGACATGCGATTGGCTGGCATTTTTAAAGCAGCCAATCCGGAAGCGGTGTTTATGTTCCTTGATGCTGATTGGCTGAAGCCGTAAGAAGACCATCATGGGTCTTTAACTGTTTGATTAATGGATGATGTTGGGGGTTTTACCCCTTTTTTTTTTTTATAAAAAAGAAACATTAAGTAATGCTTCAATTACAAATTAGAGGAGGGGTTTCCAAACTTCTCCATGCCTCATGACCCCCAAACACCATTAGCTTCTGGGCAAACGCACAACTCTTCAAAATATGTAAAAAAAAAATATTAACTTGTTTTCCGTTTTATTGACAATAATTATTAAGAGTCCATAGGTGTTTTGCAGCCGTTGCTGGACGCTTCCTTTTTCTTTTTCTTGTCAAAAACCTTTTTGTTTAGTGCTAGCTTCAGGAGCAAAGCTAGCATTGCAATAAGAAATATGGACATGATGACAGATCAATAAATTATTTTAAGTTTATGTTTGGAAGTAAAGAAAGAAAAACAATTTATATTTTGTGACAAAAATACAGTAAGATATTTCTGATGAACAATAAAAAACAGCTTAAAAGTACAATAATCTATTTCATACAAACTCCAGATTTCAAAAAGACAAACTGAGTTTTTACATTTTTTTCAGAATAATAGAAAAATAATCTCAACATTTCTGAGCTTTTTCTAGCACATTGCTGTTATGTTTTTGCACAAGATCATAAATGTGCAAAACTGTCCAGTTCACCTTCTTCCTGTCCAATAATCTCAACTTTAACCTGAGAATCAAATGCATTTCAGATTCATTCAAAAATTGTGAAATACCCCTTTAGTGTAGCTCCTCCTTCTGATGATCAACAAAAAATCCATTCAGCTAACGTAGCTTTTCATTCTGGAGTGATCTGCTGCCCCTGGATGGATGACACCCTGGGGAGAGAGCCGCACTCATAAACTGTATTTGAATTACATGAATCCTGAGCTGTAATCAGAATATTATAATCAGCTGTTGTGATGGAGAACGCAGCATGGATGTGATTACAATGTGTGTGTGTGTGTGTGTGTGTGTGTGTGTGTGTGTGTGTCGGAGGGTCTAAGCGGAACTGCGGACCCCCTGCTGTGCGCCGCCGCCCCCCACACGGTGGCGCTCTGTGTGATTCACAGCCTCCCTGCACTGACCTGCAGAGCGCACTGTAAGAGCGCCAAACACCGACTGAACGGAAAACACTCCTCACTTCTCCCTCTCTCTCCTTTTTTTTTTTTTAGTTTCGGCTGCGTTTGTTTTCTCATTTTTTAGGATTTGTCTGAGTTTCTTTTTCATTTCCCTCAACAACTCCTCAGCCGCGGGTGGAGCTGTCACCTTAATGAGCCCTCCTCTGTTTCCCCATGTGGAGGAATGTTTGCGAGTGGGAGAGCAGAAAGAGGTGGGGGCGGGGGGCCTGGTGAGAGAGAAGGAGCAGAGGAGGAGTGGAGTGTGAGATTATCCGCCGTACCTGCTGCCGCCGCCGCCGCTGCTCAGATTTTAACAGCTTCTTTCCGGGATCTGATGCTGCCCGGAGCGCGGAGGCAGCGCCGCTGGAGGCAACCCTGCCTCTGAGCCTCAGGTGGACAGATGGAGACGGAGGAGGAGGTCGGCGAGCCCCAGACAGGCGCGCCGCACTCCGAGGTGAACGGGGACCTGCCGGGGAACCCGTACCTGAGGGACGGGGTGCTGGACGCGGCGGGGAGTCCGGCCAGGGAGCCGGCGGCGCCGCAGTGTCCCCCAGAGTTCAGCCCCAGCCACCAGTGTGGGTAAGAATGGGAGACAAAGAGGCTGCTGCTGCGGGAAGCAGCTGCTGCCTCCTTCATCTGGCTGGAGTCAAACCTGGAGGGATTGTCTGATCGTTGAGGTTTTAATAAGGCAGTTTGTCAATAATCCTGGACATCATTTATAGAAATGGGCTGATGCGAGAGAAAACTCGTTTGTTTTAATTGGAAGGAAAAACTTTTACAACAAATTTCTGGTGTGGAAAATTGAAAAACTTGGTTTGCTGAGCTGCAGAGGATTTAAATTTAGAGTAATTTTAGGCATTTTAAGGGAAACTTTGCTGATAGTAAAACAATATGATTGAAAAGATCTACGTCACGTTGCCAGATTATTGTCAAGCTGGGTGTTTGGGGGTCTAAACCTGCTGCTTTTGCTCTTTGGCTTGTACGGAAGAGGATTAGTGCCACTAAAAACAAACAACATAAAAAGAAATCAGACTTTTTTTCTCAGAAGATTAGAGTCCGAAGTCTGAGATTAAAGTTGGAAATCTGAGATTAAAGTTGGAAATCTGAGATTAAGAGGGAATTTTGAGGAAAAAGTCTGAGATAAAAGATGGAATTTTTTGATTGGATTTGGAATTCTGAGAAAAGTTTTAATTCTGAGATTTACATTTGAATTTTCAGTTTAAAGTTATTTGAGAAAAACTATGAGATTAAAGTTGTAATTTTCAGAAAAAAGTTTAAATTCTGAGATGAAAGTTTAAATTTTGAGAGTTTAAAGTCAGAATTCTGAGAAAAAGTTTGAAATTAAAGTTGGAATTTTCAGGGGAAAAAAACGTCAAAATTAAAAATGTTTTTTTTCAGTGGCCTTAATCCTCTTCCGTAGACTTAATGTAAGGCTGGTAGCAAGGAAGAAAAACTGGAATACCAGCTGCATTTCAATTACAAATGTGCTGATATGCTGTGTTTCCATGAAATAACTAACTTAAAATAAGTAAGTTTGTTCACTCTCAGTCATTAAAAAACATGCAGCGTCATCGTCCTCCTACCACTTCCTGTCGTCTTCTTTGACGTTTCCGCCAGTAGTAACATACAGTTGTTGATCATGTGACTTTCTGTGATGGCGCAGAAACTTCTTTTCTTTTTTAAATCAGAAATCTTAATCCCAATTCTAACTAAATTAGAATTTTGAGATAAAAGTTAGAATTATTAACATTATGATTAAAACTGTTGACATTCTGCTAACTTTGAAAAAACACAGTTTGTCTCACGTTAGCGCAGAAGCGTTTTTATCTAAAAATGTGATTTTGTTTAAGCTTTTCAAATTGCAGTATTTCCTTGAAGCAAACTTATTTTCGTAATCCCATTCCTCCCATGTCGGATGGGAACGCAGCTCATGTTGCGTAAAACGCAGTGAATGCACACTGCGCTTCCTTTGTGACCGGAGCAGAAAGAGTTCATTCATTTCCTGGCGCTTTGGCTCAGAGTCGTGGATGGTGAAGCGTTTCTTCGGTCCTGTCCAGAGCTGGTTTCTGTGACCTGAGGGCTGGCGGCCGGTACACCGTGTCCCGGCGGCGGCCCCATCTGTGCCGGCCCGGCGCTGCTGGCTGCGCCGTCTGACGGAGGGAACTGCCATCTGGCCTCCCTGTCATGCAGAAAGCCGCTCGTTTCATCAGGCTGCTCTCTCCTCGATGTGCCTCCCTCTGTTCTGGTCACTTCTGGAGACGCCGGGAACTTAAATGACCGGATGAGACTTTGTGTGCATGAAAATGTCGTCTGTGGCGAAGGGAGCTTTTTACACCCTTGACTGTTTGCCAAGTGGGCGAAGCATCAGAGCGATCGATAAATTGCGACTTGGAGCGAGAGCTTGGTGTTGTTTTCACTTGGTTTTGTCCTGGAGACGGAGGAGATGTATGTAATTCAGTCTGTTCCTTCATCAAAGCTGCGGCCAAAGCAAAGAAATGTGGTCGTTTCACTTTATTTTTAAGGAGAAATATCATAAGTCTGAAGGGGAAACTCATTAACTCATTATATTTGATCACTTTTATGAGAATATCCGAATAAAACAATTATTCTCAGTCTGATGCTTTACTTTAAGTTCATGTGAAATTCCAAACAGGGATAGAAAAAACTGAGTTTTTCAGTCTTTACTTCTCGTCAAAATCAAACCAATTGGTTTCAATGCTGTTATGTTTAAGACTTTGAGTCCAGAGAGTAGTTACAAGTTACATTTACTCAATTACATTTAATTAACTTTTTTGAAAAGAAAAAGTACTTTTGCAGAGTATTTTTACTACGCTGCACTTTGAGTAACTTTATTATGAAGTATTTCTGCTCTTACTTGAGTAAAACTGGATTTTCTACCCACTGAATGAAAAACAAACAAGTTTTAACCTGAAACTCACAGACACACACCTGCAGTTTCTGTTAAAGTTTCATCAGTTTTCTATTGAAAGAAACTGATTTGGAAAAAAAAGTCTCTTAATTTTTTGCTACTTAAAAAAAATCTAAATTAAAGAATTATATCGTCAGAGGGACCAAAATATAAAGTTAAGTGGACATTTTTGCATTTCAAGGACTAAAATGACAATAATTTATATACCAAATACTTTTTACTTGAGTAAAAATATGTTGAAGTTGTGTTGCTCTTACTTGTACAGATGGAAACGTTTTACACATGCAAAGGTTTTAACAGCTTCCCACTTCCTGTCACGGAACCAGACTTTCTTGTACTCTGAAGTGTTTTTAATCAATAGTTTTGGGTTGTTTATCTAAGGACAGCAAATTGATTATTTTCCCCATAAATTCAGAAAGCAGACAAGTGGAGGGCAGCAGAAGGTGTTTAAAATCAATATGTGCAAACGGAAAGCTGAATTTGAAAACCAAAAACCTGAGATATGCATCATCGTTAAGGTGATCCTTTTCTGAATGCTAACGGCTAACGGCTCTTTGCTAACAAGTTTGTTTTTATGTTAGTAAATTAGAATACCATAAAAATGTTTCAATAACACTGAAAAACCCATAAAGTTTTGTTATACACAGAGTGATTTGTGTTCAAGTGTTTAATCCTCTTAATTTTGATGATTATTGATTCAGGAGAAATATACATAAAACATTAGTTTGTCAAGAAGTTACAGTGTTTCATAGCTAAATGTAATTATTTAAATTTATCACCTAATCATGTGCAAATCTGCAGACTCAACAAATTTTCAGCAGTCATCGACTCCTTCCACAAGCAACTGCAAGTCTTTGAGTCTTGTAAGTATGTGGATGGAAAATTGTGTGGAAGGAAAAATGTGACAGATAAAAAGGCTCAAGGAACGGTAATGAATGTAAAGTGTAATTTAGCGGTCATGAGATCTGTTTTTAGATTAAAGTAAATTTGTTGCATCTCATTTGAAAATCCAATTTGGCTTTTTAAGTGGATGTGATTCCAGTTACATTCACTACAATTCAATCGGGGAAATTCGCACTTCAAAACAGGTCCCAGCATTTTTTGTGCTGTTGCATAATTGTGAGTTTTTTGCAAACTGTCTGCAAAATTGTAAAAAAATGTATTGAGTTTAAACAATACCAACTCCCACCTCCAGGTGGCAGTGTTGCTTCAACCCTAATAATATTTTACACTAATTATGTGATTAACCTAAAATTACATTATTATAATATTATAATTACATTGCTCTGCCATGTTGACTTCCACATTGATTTTTTTTGTTGTTTTTATTTAATTTTTAAAAATAGTTTTAGAGAAATAATGTTTGGACAAATATAAAAATACTGGCAGCTAAACCAAAGTAAGCTAAGCTAGGCTAAGCTAAACTAAACTAAACTAGGTAATCTAGGCTAAGCTAACCTAAACTACACTAGACTAGCTAAGCTAAGCTAAGCTAAACTTGACTAAACTGGATTAAACCAAACCTCACTTGATGTCAAGTTATAATCAATATGATGAGTAAAAAAACGTCACATCTACCATGATAAATAAGTGAAAATAACAGAAAGTATCACAAATATTTCAAAATGTGCGTAATAAAAACTGAATCGATCAATGTGAAAATCTGTTCAACATTTAAATTTAAGAAATCGAATTCAGACGCAGCAACTTACTAAAGTTTTTGTAGTTTAATGTGTTTTATCCATATATTCTGGGGAGGATCGAACAGATCAACTTTGTTTATTAACTTTGCTGTAACAGGTCAGTCACAGCATGCTGGAGCTCTAATTCTTTATCGTAAAAGCAACATGAAGTTTGTAGATTTGAGTTAGACGGTTCCAGGCACAGCTGGAGGAATCGTGTCTGGAGCTTCAGACCGACTCCTGACTGAACGGTTCCTCTGAATAACGGCCGGTTCTGATGCCTCCCTCTGATTAAATAAGCTAACGAGCCGCAGCCCATAAAACCAGGGCAGGTTTCATCTGCCTGCTCGGTCCTTTTATTATAATAAACCTGCCGCTTTCAGATTGATGACAGAATGAATAATTATTCTAACGGGTAGCTGTCAGGGAACTTTTAAGCAGTCAGTTCTGCGTCTCGCTGAGATAACTTCCTGGTTTAAACGCTGTTATTCTGAAGGGCAAACTGCTTCCCTTCAACCAGGAAACTTTGATCCATCTAATCAGCATAGTGACACCAAACCAGGCTCTGTTCTTTACAAACCGCTTCATGTTTTCACCCCATTAGCTCATATTTCATCTTCTGAATTAATAAAGATTTTATTATGAGATGTTAAAGTAAATTATGGCTAAAATCTAGCAGCCACGTCCAGTTTGTGCTTCTGTCTACGCTCTTGTTTGTCTTCAGTTTTTGCTTTATTTGGTCTCCTTGTTCCATCCATTTGATGTGAGAAACAAAAAACCCAAATCAAATCAAGATACTGAGGATTTAGAGGCTTTTTTAATAAGTCTTGCTGTAAACGTGAAATACATTTGATGGGAATAATATGGAGGATGTTGTTGTTAGAGCAGGGAAGAGATTTCTGTTGCATTAAGTTGTAAAACAAATCTAGGTTATGGAGAGGGAACATTTCATGGCCTGGTTCAGATAATTTTCACTTATTTTACTGTTTTAGTTATAACGATACATTTTGCCCATGTTATCAGTGAAATAATCTGCCAATATTATCAATATAAAGGAATCATTAACTTAAAACAAGCGTCTACATCTTGCTGAAAAGTTATTTGTAAGTTAGTTTAAACTGATTTGAAATAAAGATATTTTCAGTAGAAAAGAATAAAATACTTGGTAAGATTTTATGCTTTTGTAACCCTTCAGTCAAGTTTTATTTGTGTACACCTTTCAGCAGGAAGGTATTTCAAAGTGAAATGCATCAAAAATACAAAGTCAGAACTCACAGTCAACAACTGCAGCGTTACATTTTGTTAAGTGCAACAGATTGTTGATTTATTTTTCATTGATTATTGCTCAAAACCAACTCTAATCATGTTAGTTTTCAGTCTAGATTTAAAGACACAGTGTTTCAGCTGTTTGATCATCTCAGGTCCAGCAGGTTGAACTCAGGCTCACCGGATTCATGCTACAAAAAGAGGAAATCAAGATGGTGGTTAACATCAGCCCAGCAGCTTCTGTACATTAAATAAAATACAATAAATAACCCTGAACAAAGTACAGAGCAATAAATCCCAATGAGCTGTTAGCTGCTGTTAGCTGCTAGCTAACGGCAGTTAGCAGTTGTAAAATTAAACATAGCTAATAATGAAAACAGATAAATATGAATGTTATTACATTTGTCTAAACTATGTTAAAATGTAATACTTGTAAAGAAAACACAGAGCTGGTCCCAGTACGTACCACAGTTACAGAACGGCGAACGGAAAAAAGGGGGCGGAGCCGTCGGTTACCGGTTGCTATGGTAACCACCAAGAGCAGCGCGACCGAACCTTAAAAAAATTATTGAATTGCTGAATCTTTATTTTCCCCTCTAAATATGTAACATTTTCAGATCTAAGGATGTTTTATTAGCAGGATAAGAACAACATGACTCTGAGTTGTAAATATTGCTTAATTTAAACAACTGGTGGCATATTTTGCTCGTAATCTGGGAAAAAAAAATAAATAATTTTTTTAGTGTCCTAAAATGATATAAAATGAATCTGGATATGAAGAGCTGATGTGTGAGGATGAGCAACATCTACACAGTGGAGTTATTTATTTATCTTTTATTTTTTTCAAAGCTGGAGTAAAAGCTGGAGATGGAGTAATCGTGTACCTGCTGAGTCAGCACCAACCTGTAAGCAAGCTGGCATGTGTGAATAAATATGATGTGATGAATGCATTAGTGACTCAAACAGCTGGTAAATCTTCCAGCCAAGGATTAAAAGAAGATGATTATTTCTCTTTTTGTTTACTTCCAGGCCCAGAGCAGTTGGCGCCTCTGTTGTAGACCAAGGGTTTCACTCACAAATTGGACTTACTATGAAGAATTTCCCCCATAATTCAATCCAAAATGGGAAAAAGATACGTTTTGAATTAAAAAAGTGAAAGAATTCGCTGTAATTTTCAGACATATGGAACTGGTCGTCCATTTGAAACGTTTTCAGAGGTGGACAGAGAACTCAAAACCTGTACTCAGGAAAAAGTAGCACTAGTACAACTCGATTTTTTTTTCAAAATATTTTTATTGAAATTTTGAAAATACAAATCATGTAACTATCTGAACACGTTTTCTTTGTGTTTATTACGACTGTAATTATTCTTTCTCAAATCAGAGAAATGAAAACATAAAAAGAGAAAAAAGGACAGACATGAGAGAGAAAAAACAAAAAAACAACACAAAAACAGGGCTATTCAAGCAGATTACAAACTGGTTACATGTAAATGTACACATCTATGCAGCCTGGCACACTGCAGGTTCGTAAAATCAAAACTCAAACAGACAGACAAGTCTAAGTTCTTAATTAAATTAATGAAAGACAACTTGATTTTACTCAAGTAAAAGTAAAAGGTATTTGGTAAAAAGTCTAATCAAACTATCATTTATTTTAAAAATTACATCATTAGATGGACCAACATATAAAGTTAAGTGGAAATTTTGATATTTTAAGGATCAAAATGACAATAATTCATATAAGTAACTAAAATAAAATGCTTCCAGATCAGTTTTGTTCAGTGTGAAACTTCAGAAACTTTAACAGAAACAGCAGGTGTGTGTCTGTGTCTGGTGAATTTCTGGTTAAAACATGTTAGTTTTTCATTCAGGGGGTAGAAAATCCAGAAGTTTTACTCAAGTAAGAGCAAAAATACGTCATAATAAAATTAGTCAAGTGAAAGTAACAGTAAAAATACTCCTAAAACTAAACTTTCACAAAAACGTTACTCTGTAACTGTAAATGTTAGTTTTAGCCAAACATCTAACCAAGCTGCTGTTTAACACTGAAACTGCTGCTTGTGTTTAATCTTTAGGTTTTTATTTTGATTTGTGGGACTTTCTAATAAATGCAAGTCCATAAATATAAATTACCTTCTCTAAATTCCAAGTAGTGCTTAGAAAATAGCATGTTGAAGGAATAATTAGCCATGAGATGCTGGTGCATATTATTGATGTGGGAAATTCAAACCGATAAGCCGATCGCTGAAAACTTCAGAATATTTTGGGAAGAAATGAGGAAGAAGCCAACCGTTACCATCGTACAACCTGACTGCGTCTGATTTTTATAAACTTCTTCCTCATCGGCTCAGTTTGGTTCACGTTAAGACCAATTCTTCTGCAGCTGCACAGATCCAGGGTTGAATCACGTCTCTACAGACGTGAGCTGGGATACGAGCGAATTATTGATGAATTAGGAAATGAAAAAGCTTCACATTATGCACAAAATAAATCTGCGTGAAATAGGTGCAGACATTTGGATTTGCTCATTAAACTGACGAGATGGAAAAATGAAAAAGACAGTCTGGGAAAAACCCTGTAAAGTAACAGAAAGACGATTGTTGGACTAATATAAAAACAAAATGTCCTTTTTTTCCCTGATATCTCTGAATGTGTGCTTGCTTCAGTTTGAACACAGCAATAATTTACATTTAAAATAAAATAATTTGCAGCTGTATTAGAGTTATAAACATTATAACTCCAACCACTAAGTTGAGTATTTTTATCCAGCAAGAAACAAAAACTTTTCATGTGTAATCTGGCATTTATTATGCTGTTTTTGATTATTTTAAAAATGTCTGAGCAGCCTGAAGCTCCAGTACTTTGAATTAGACGGTTAAAAGTGTTGAAAACACATAAAACAGAAAAATAGCTAAAAGCTCTGAGTCATAAACTTCAACTTCAGCAACTCCTGCTGGAGTATCTGCAGTGAATATGCTGAGAAAGCCACAGACGGACCGGACCTTCCAGAAAACCTGATTAGACTGAATGTTTTCAGTCTTGTGGTAATCCCCTGGCTCTGCCGCCCTGGGCAGAAAGTCATAATACCCTCAGCAGACTGCTGCTGCCAAACGTGTTGGAAGAGCCTTCAGAAGCAGCTCTTCATTTATTATTTAAATGGCCGTACTGCTGATGGATTCACATCCAGCCTTGTTGGTTTCATCTTTTACTAGTTTACCAGCAAACTTTTTTATTTCCCTCCCGCTTAATGCAAATGAGAAGCAGGCCGGAGGGATCCGTCGCTGGTAAACAGCTCAAGGCTTTTTAAACGCTGAAGTTCCTCTTTAATGCTGTTCAGGGTCACGCAGGGCTGCTGCTAATCTGCTGCAGTCACAAAGCGAAAGGGGGAACAACCTGCCAACACACACACTCATGCTAGTGATGGGTCGCTAAGCTAGCAAGAATGCATCTGGGCTGCACAGGAAGCAGGAGTAGCTGGAGAAAACTGTTGAATCTCCTTCCAGGGAAGTCTTAAAGGAACGGTATTGTGTATTTTCATGGCAGGTACTATCATTTTATAGCAAAATAAAGGAACTATGCTGTATATATATATATATATATATTTATATATATATATATCAAAGAAATTTTACTTCGTAATTTAACGCCTTGAAATTGGACGTCTGTCGCTTTAAGAAACTCCTGCTCTTCTGACTCTCCGCCTTCAGGAAGTCATCACAACATGGTGATGACTTACCAGCGTTTAACTGAGAAGCAGCTCCTTTAATGAGCTGCCAGATGTTTGCTAATTGCTGCTGGCTAGTCTGAAGGAGACAGAAACTTGGAAACTGAGGAGGAGCTGCGTTTTGAAGGCGGAGCTATGTCCATCCAGGCATTTTGCACAGCTGAATGGTTGCCATGGAGATTTTCTTAGGCATGTTTGAGAGGTATGTTTTTGATTATAACATGCCTGTAAAAGTCAGTTTTACATGATACTGCACCTTTAAAAATGTCCATCTGACCATTAGCTGCTCGCAGAAAGATGTTCATCTCCTCGCTTCTAAACGCTCGGCAGAATTTGATCGTTTGTCTTCTGAATCCAGCCAGAAGAAAAACAGAATCTCACCAATCTCTCTGCCCTCCTTGCTCTTACTTTTCCCCTCTGTGTCCTTCAGCTTTAATTTATTGAATAATTAATTGCCAGTTCAGACTCATTTGCACATACAGAGCATGCATGCACTCTCTGGCGCTCACACACTCACACACTAAGCTTTTGCCTGAGTCTCCCTCACCGGGGGCTTCTCGTTTAGCGAGAAGGTTCTGCTTCATTTGTGGCTCTCCTAGTGCCCTTTAGATGCTAATTTACTTTAGCTTCACCTTTGTCCTTACTGTGGCGTAATATGTGCAACTTTGCTTGAAAAATAATTGTGTACACGGTGCAGCATACCAGTGATTAAACTGTGGTTTCACATGAGGGTATGGGGGTATCTAAGTCCAACAACCTCTAAAGCTGCTGCCAAATGTGCTAAAAGCACAGAAACGACTTATGGTGCGTTTAGAGCGTCAGGAGGGTCTGGTTTACATTCATAGACTCTGTGGAGGCATGTCGACGGCGCGTCATGGCCGTGCGATGGAAGCATTTCGATGAGTGTCAGGCGTCCAACGCTGGAGTTGGAAAATCTGAACTTTTGCCGCTGGGAGCGCAAACCAATCGGAGACTGTACTATGTGACATAGTGACCGGTAGTTGGTGTCCTGTGTTGAGAATAAATCATCAGTGTTTTAGCTAGCTGCTAAGCTAAAGCTAAAGAAAATGACATGTTAGGAAATGCAAATGAGAGCTAGGATTACAGGATATGACACACTAGGCAACGCCCTCGTTAGACAGAGGCTAACAAAGGAAGTTACCAAGTGTTGCTTGTTGCCATTTTGTCCTGCTAGCTCGTAAAGGTAGCATGAGAAAAGGACCGGCTATATTTTGGTGTTAATAAATGGATTCATGAATTCAACTCACCAACTCTTCTTCAGCCTCATACATCAAGAACTCAGCATGGAAAAGGATAAATTCTCCACACCTGCCAGGAGATGCAGAATTCACATCCATGTCCTGTGGAGACATTCTCTTCCTGTCAGTAAATAAAACCAAGACGCTCTCTCAGTTTTATCCGCCATTATACAAACGCTTCCAGAACAATTTTGATGTGTATAAAGCAGAATGTCAAGCGTCTGGCCTCACAGTTCAAACGTGTCCAACTGGTAGTTTTGATGCGCGAAAGGCTTCCGGTGTGAAGGCAGCATAAAGAGAAAGGATGTGAACAGCGCATACTCAAGCATGATTGACAGCGCTCAGACCCTCCCTCTGGCTCTGTTTGGTTGTTTCTGACCAGGAGTGGCATATTTCTGCAGATAGATGAAGGACCACCAGCAGTTTTGCAGATTATCTGTCTCCTAACATTCTGACAGTGTGACAGTTTTGACAATTATGCAAAAAAATGTTTTTTGTTTGAATTATTGTCATTTTGTCCTTATAAAAATCCCAAAATGTTCACTTAATTTATATTTTATCTGTCTGATGATGTCATTTTTAAATATTAAATGATTGATGTTTTGACTCAGTACTTGAGTAAACTTTTTACCAAATACTTTTTTACTCTTAGTTGGGTAATTTCTTGGATGTCTTCTTTTTACTTTTCCTTGAGTGAAAATATGTTGAAGTAGTGCTACTTGTACTTGAGCGCAGTTATCTGTTCTTGTTTGGGCTCAGACTCACCTGGTGACATCACTAAGTAGCGCTAACCTCTTTTGGATCAGTGGAGAGAAGAAAGCCAAGAGAAATGAGGAACGACAAACCTGGAAGGAAAAGTTGCTCAGGTCACGAAACCTTCTGGCCTAAATGCAGAACAGACTAAATAAAGCCCAACTCTGGAAGAAAACCAGTAGAAGGCCGCACTTTTAAGATTTCTGAGTAGCTATGAAACCTGAAAACATGAATGCTGTGTAAGTG
>NW_015112631.1:496073-505859 GCF_001443285.1 Poecilia latipinna
AAGTAACTTATATAAAAACGTTATGTCAACTAATGGAGGGGATGACTTTTAACAGTGTGATTAACAGAGGAGCTGGGTGTGCAGCCGTCTGACTGCGTGTTTGTGTCGCCTGCCAGAGAGAAGATGCCGTTCCACCATGTGACGGCAGGTCTGCTCTACAAGGGGAACTACCTGAGCCGCTCGCTGTCCGACAGCGACAGCGACGTTCTGGCCAGCATCTCTGTGGAGGAGCTCGATGGTAAGGCTTCTCACACATCAGCCTTTAACACTTCGCCTCAAGGCGATCACATGTGTTTGGTGCCTTTGCATTTATTGTGTGAATATTTGTATTTTTGAGGGGAGAAATAAGGCGACCTGATTTTGCTCTCAGAAGCTGACGGAGCGGGCTTTAGTCACTGTTTTACCAATTTGAAACCAATTTACTGTCACAAGGCAACTCGAGCACGTCCTTTCTGTGAAAAACAAAAAACACTTTGAGGAAAATGGCTGGACCTGAAACACACTGCTGCTTACTAATCACAGTAAACAAACCTTTGCTCTGTTCTTTGTTACACTTCATGCCAGCTTACGGCCAGCAAACCGCTGCCTGAAATGGAAAAGCAGCAGAAATGTTGAGTTAAAATGGAAAACCCTTTGGAAATAAACATGGACAAACTTATTTAGCAAGAAGATGTAAGCCCCAGTGCATACAAGTTATTACTCTATTAAAGAAACTTTCTGTTTTCCAAAGTACTAAACCTACAGCACTGCAAAAACAGAAAAGTATTTTTATCTAGTTTCCAGTGCAAACATCTTTATGTTCTGGAAATAAGACAAATATATCTTACAAGTAACTTATCAGCAAGATATAACAGCTTGTTTTAAATTTAAAATGTCTCAATATAAATGTTCTCCCAAACGATCTAATACTTTCATATCAATATGAAGAATTATTGACTTAAAACAAGCTCAGGTATGAAAAGTTACTCCTAAGTTAGTTTTGTCTTATTTCAAGTAAACAAAGATATTTGCACTAGAAGCTAGGTCAAAATAATTTGTAGTATTTTGTGTTTTTGCAGTGTTCACTTTAAAATGTTATTTATCTTTGGTCACTTTTAGTCAATCAATCAGTCAAGTTTATTTGTATAACACCTTACAGTAACAAAGCAGTTCAAAGTGCTTTACGTAACAAAACAGAAATAAAAAGTCATAAAAACAACATAAAGTCAATTTAGAAACCAAACATTACATTTTGACGAGAGTCATCATCAAAAATAACCAACACACATCAAATATGTTGATCTGTGTTCCAGTAACTATTAATCAAAACAGCTTTAAACTGGTGGGTTTTAACTTTGATTTAAAGGAACTCAGTGTTTCGGCTGTTTTACAGTTTTCTGGAAGTTTATTCCAGATTTCTGTTGCATAGAAGCTGAAAGTTACTCTGTTTTTATTTCAAGTAAACTCAGATATTTGCAGTAGAAACTAGATAAAAAATAATTGGTAAGATTTTGTGTTTTTGCAGTGAGTGTAAAAAGCAGAAAAGTTATCGACCCAGATTCTGTTTTTTAAAGGTCAAAAACAGAAAAATAAAACTTTGGTTTGTTTTAAACTTTAAATCGGTGCAGCACAAACTCACCCCGGTCTGTTTTTAACTCTCAGCAGCACAGAACGATCTGTCTTCCTGTATAATTTCTGCTTTGCCTCCTCTCGCTCTTTCGCTCTCCGTTTATGAACCTTTTGTTTTCTGCCTGTCTGAGAGTAATCACCCGGCTCTGTACAACATAAACCTGATCAATAACCGTCTGCTGGAGTCAGCAGCGGCAGCCTCACCAGCAAACTAGACTTCCCCCCTCTTTCCAAAAATATTAATCCACTGATGCGGCATTAAGCTGCCGCCTGGAAAATTGGCAGCGCGACGCGCGGTAATGGCCAGATACTCTGTCAGGGTCGAGCTTTAATATGCATGAAGGAACCTGCGAAGTATGAATTCCTCGTTTCAACGGGCCTGTGTTGTTTGGCAGGTAGGAAATTGTCGGGAGCGAAGACGATTCATACGGGTTCCATTTGAAAACACTCCGACTGGCTAACTGCTGCCTGTCAACAGAATAATTACTGCAGAAGGATTTACGGCGCTCCATGCTGGCGTCATGAAACACCTGGAGCTGAGAGGTTATTAGTTTGTTTTTGAAACGGCTGAAAGGGGAACAGAGTCTTTAGTGCCTGCAACAATTACTCAACTTCTTTCTAATATAATGGAAAGGACTAAAGTTAACAGATGTGTTCTGTTTGTTTATGCATGAAGCATCCTGCAGTACTTTGTTTCTGTACTTCAGTACTTTGCTGAAATGGGTCTAGTTGTGGGGAGAGTATCCAAAAGTTGTACTCAAGTAAGATTTTAAAAATATTTGGTAAAAAGTCTCCTCAATTTCTGAGTAACTGATTATCAATCATTTAATTTATAAAATTTACATCATCAGAAGGACCAAACCATAAAGTTAAGTGGAAATTTTGGTAGTTTAAGGACCAAAACGACAATAATTCATATAAGTACCAAAAAACAACAAAATCAAAGTTTCTCCAAACCAGTTTCTTTCAATAAAAAAACTTATGAAACTTTAATGTTAACAGTTAAAAACATATACAGAACACGGCAAAATTACTCATGAAGCGCTGTATATGATTAAATTTGTCCAAAAAATATGTTACAATATAATAACTCTGGAAAAACACCCACAGCTGATCCTAACAGGTTCAACAGGTACAGAGCAGCAACAAAAGGGGGCGGAGCCATCGGTTACCGGTTGCCATGGTGACCACCAACTGCCAAGAGCAGCCAGAACTTAAAACACCAACAAATGTCTGGAGAAACAACTAGACTACAAATGAATTAAAGGAATAAATAAACACATTTAAACAAACTTCACGTCTGTAGTATTGTTAAAATAAAACCCTTTCTCCTCCACTGCTTTACAGTGTTTTAAAGTCTGTGAAGCAAACTGAAGAAAACAGAACAAAATCTTTTCCAACACGATAAAAAATGAACCTAATGCTCGAGGTGACCGTCAAACGACTGAGTTTCCTGAGACAGAAACTCGAGGACCAGAAATCGATGCGGGCTGACGGTGAGGCGAGGGGCCCATCAACACGTTTCTATAAACTCAGATGATTTCCAGCGTCCAGCCAACACCAAGTGCAGCGGTGGGGCTCTCTCAGCCACTTCCTGTTTGCTGGACAGTCCTGGGTTTCGTTACCTGACTGCACACATCCACTGTGTGCATGTTGAAAACATTCCTACCAAAGTTCCTGTGAAACAAAACTAATTTAATTCAAGCTGCAGATATCAACATTTCAGCTGTTGTCCAACGCGCCACGTGTGTCAGACTGATTAATCCTAGAAGAAGCTAGGTCCATCTAAAAAAATTACCACATTAGTTTAATTTCTTAGATATCTGCTAATTTTATAATTTTAAAGCCGTTGCTTCCTGTCCATTAATTATCCGGCAACTTATTTGTTTCTTAGTTGATATTTACTTGTTATAAAACAAAATAACATTATTTCTTGAATGACAAGTTAAATTTTTAACATGTTTAGTAACCCATGTTCTTTTATGTACCATGGTGAACTGTTGTGATATATGGCTTTTAATTGTTTAAATATTATTTAATATGCTATCATTTAATTATAATTATTTCATATTACTTAGCTTCCCTTTGGGATCAATAAAGTATATTTTTTAAATATGTAACATATGTTTTTAGATAAAGGCTTTTATTATTTATTTATTGATTGATGGAAGAAGCTTGTTAACTTGTCATATTGCAGTATTTTTATCCAGCTATTTTTTTTTGGCAGTAAGTTTGTATTTTGGTGTCTGGAAAATGAGCCGTTTCAAAAACCTCTGCAATGTAACTTCAGGCACTGCACCGTTACCTAGCAACCCAAGCCAAGCCCAGTTTGTTACCTAGCAACCCAAGTTGAGCTCCAGCATGTTTGTTCAGCTGGTTTTACCGCTGTATGCGCTGTACAATGGCTGCTGTTGTTGTTGACTTACCATCCAGAAACCACTTGCTGCATTCTTAGTCGAGTTTCCATCACAAAACGCGCAAAACTCTGAAAAAACATAATTTCACGGTTGTGCTGTTCCCATTAAGTAAGAAAAACAATTAAAATCACACGTGAATAAGTTTGTTGACATGATAAATGGAAACGCAGATGTTGCTGGTTGCGCAGGAAACTCTACTTCTCACCTGAACCCAAATGTTCGATGGGCAGCAGGAAGATAAAATCCAGGCTTCAAAGCCAGAGAGATGAAAGGAAGTTGAAGTTGGGAATTTGAAAACATGTCTGACAGTCAGAGGCAGGTCGAGCAGATGAAACATGTGACTCATCTTACACACTCCCACCAACTTGGAATGTCAAAAAGCTGAATAATGATCCACCCAGACGTCCAAACTGCATTAGAAAAGTCCTCCAGTTTAAATAAATACTGAATAAACATGTTAACCAAAAGACTGAGAGGCGGGTTCCTCTCTGCAGCTTTATTCAACTTAAAAAAAGAAATGTTCTTCAATCTGACCGTTTACTAAAGTTTAGCTGGGAAACTTATATTTTCTACATTTTTGCTAAACGCCAGTAAACAAACTGACTTTAAACTCAAAGTTTACCATTTTAAAACATCAGAAATGTTTAAATCAGAATCAGAAAGACTTTATTAATCTGCAAGGGGAAATAATTCATTTGATGACAGTTACTCCAACGCTAAAAAAACCCACTAAAATACCGGCATCTAAAATTTTACCGTATAAATACGGTATTTATATGTAAAAGTTTGGTAACCACAGCTGCCAATATTTCACTGTAAATTAGAATTTTTTTTTTACATTGCATCTAAAGTGCTAAAATATTAGAAAAAAATAAAATATAACCATAGCACATAATTATTTTTTACAGCTACTACACTGTATACATGTTGAATTTTTTTAATGGGATTTTTTAAAAAACATTTATTGAATTCTGACTTTTTTCTCAAAATTTTGATTTTAACATCTTTTTTTCCTTTTTTCTCAGAATCAGAATTATTTAAACAAATTTAAGTTTTAAACTCAAATCTACCAAGTAAATTTTGGACAAAATGTATAAAGTGCATGTTAAGTGATTATTTTCATATCCTAACATCATCACTGATAAACTCCTACGAATGTTTGGTTGTTTATTTGGATTTTGACATAAATTAACAGAAGTCTTTATTTTGGCCCTTATTGTCTTCCGTACTATATTTATGTAAATGCAACAGTTAATTTACTCAGTAACAGCTTTTTCGGTAAAGTAACAACAGGAATTAATGAAAAGTCGGGTTGCAGATGGGAGTTTATGTCAAACTTTGATAAATCTGGAGATTAAAATGTTGAGCAGCTGTTTGCCGTCCAGCTGTGTTTGGAGTTATTTACATTTTTTTCCCTCTGATTTCCTGTTTCAGTTCAAACAGTCTGCATGTTTACCACTTACTGCATTGCAATACTTAGAGGCGATTTACAGTGTTTGTTCAGGTCATTAAAAGCCTCGCGCTGGCTGCCTTTTGGCTGAAAGCGTAAAATCATTCATCTGGTTAATTTCCCATCTGAGAGCAGAAGCTGCTGCTGCCTTCGGGGAGAGCCTGCGGTCTCCTGACCGTCTGGATAATGGCTTTAAAAGTTGACATGCATGTCAGTCATACAGAGGCAGGTTGCATCAGTGTCAGCTTTTATTTATAACAACCAATTATAGAGCAGCAAGAGAGGCGGAAAGGATAACTTTAAGTATAAATCCTGGAAGAATAACCAGCCTGTAACTACGTTAGTGCTGCAAGATGAAGACGTAAATGTGCTTCCACAAGGTTTTTTCTTTCTGATCGAAATGTAACGTTTTCCCCGGGAAAGTTGAAACTAATGTACTGTTTCTTCATTAGCGCTCTGTGTCTGCGTCCCATTTTCTCACACGACGTAATGAAGCGTATTTCTAACCATTTTCTGTCTAAATTTGTAACGTCGTTAATGCTAAGCCTTCAGAATCCTTAAAAGTTTTGGTTTTCAGTCACGGAGTAAACCACGAAGGAAAGGACAAAGCAGGAGAAGATCCGGTCGCCTTTGTCTTCTGGATCTGTTGTTACAGTTTAACTGGAAACTGCTCCAGTTTTTACCGTATTTAAGAAACCTTTAGGATTTTTTCAAACCTTTGCACAACTACACTTTGAACTTTTAAACATTTTGCAACCACAAACGTCATTTGGTTTTGAGAAAGCAGTGTATGCCTAAAGGTTTTATTAGTCTGCTCTGTTCACTGTCACACTTTCAGTTATGACCAGTTTCCTTCAGAAGTCACCTGATTAGTGAATATAAACGTTTTAACGTAATCTAATCATGACTCCGGGTTTTTAAAGAAAAGTTTAGAAAACAAAGAATCATGAAGACCATGCAGAAACAGAAAGCGTGTAAGACAACATTCACTCGTGTTTAGTTTGGTTTAGTTGAGCTTTAGTTCGTTTACCTAGAAAGTCCGGTTCGTTTGGGGAGGTGTGAATGCGAAATCAAACTCTGATGCAGACCAAAACAATTCAGTTGATGTGAACTCTGGTTCGGATCGGTTACAATGTATATGTGAACGCCCAGCAGACCGGAGACCGCTCCAAAAACAGGAAGTAGACTACAGCGCAGGGCATTCTGGGTAAATACAAAAAGAACAAATGCATTAGCTTAGCGCTAGTGGGAGAAATGATTTGTTGTCTTTAATCAAAGACAAAAGAGAAATCCTAAAATCTGATGCCACTCCGTTTGTGTTTACATTTTGTGAATCAGGAAGTTGCGCTCGGCGACTTCTTCAGCGGTTTTCATGTTGTTTCCTGGAGTAGCGCCCCCAGAGGGGAGCAGGTGGAACAGGTTTTGCAAATGGTTTGGTTGGTTTGACTGCAGCATGAAAGAGAACTGCAGCCGCTAAAAATGGAGCAAATGTTGCAACTTTAATATCGGATCGAACCGAATCTGCCAGACTGAGGTGTGAAAACACCTGGAAGTAAACCTGCTGGAGTCAGCAGAGCTAAGACTGGAGGAAACTAAAACTAAAACTCTGGATCGACACCCAGAGATACAAAAGAATAAATCAGGGTCTAAAACTACATTAAGCACTCGCTCATCAGCAGGACTCCAAGCTGGAGAGTTAATTCATGCATTTCATTTAGATGTGTTAGAGCAAAGTAAATACATGTGTTACAAAGGCCTAGTCAAAGTACAGACCTTAAATAAATAGATAGTCTACATCTGCAGAGGCCCTCAGTCTAATCCGACTGAACTTCAGCAGCTCTGCAAACAGTCAGAAATCTAGTTTGTATCTAAAACTATATTCAAACTCATTTTTATTTTCTTTAAAAATAAAATACATTAAAGTTTGAGGTTTGAGTTTTAACTGTATTATTTCTCCTGCCAGGCTCTGTTACTCATATCTGACATTTTCTTTCTGCCCAGAACCTTTGAGAAAGGCCAGTGTGGGCACAACTCTGCTGACAGACGTTAAACCTTCTGATTTGTTTTCTTGTTTCATTTGCAGCAGAAGAAAATCTCTCCTGTTTGGTATTGTAGTCGAGTCGTGGATGCAGCTCTTTTCAGCGAGGCTGCTGCATTAAACATGACATTTATAAAAGTAGGCAAACATCAAGGGAAGCTTTTGTCTTCATGTTTTATGCAGATCAAATATCAGCTGCATGTTTGACCTCAGGATGGCGTGAAGGGATATTAACTTCATTTAAATTATTTTATTCAAATTTTTCCAAACGTAAAGTCATTTTCACAGACTTACGGTTACAAAAAAAATGTGTTAGTTGATCTGAAACTGTGGCGGAAAAGCAACTGGTGGATTTATTTAATCAGAATCGGCTTCATTATGCGCTAAAACTTTGAATTTACTTCAGTTTTCTGCGTTTGCAGCAGCAGACAGGCAGGAATGTATTTGTTTCTCAGATGAAAGAAGCATCACTCTGGGTTTTACTCTTAATGATTTAGTGTTTTAAGTGCCAGGACAACCGTGTCAGTCTGGATCAATGTTGGGATCAATTTTTGTGTCTTTTTATGTCTCTTGGTTTTCCAATTTGAGAGAATCACATTTCAAGGTTTCGTGTGGAGAACAAACAAATCTTTATGTCCTTGAATCATTTGGATCCTCAGACTGAGGCGCCTCACTTCTGGCAGATTCATTTCAAGATTTCTTTTGTTGTTTTGTAAGCTGTGCATGGATTGATTGCTATTGCTACAGCAGGGCTTTGTTTCTACGGAATACTTATCGTGTCAAAAAAGTGGAAAAATTCACTCTGACTAAATCTATTAAAGAAAAAAAATCAGAGGAATAAATTTAATATGATCCAGATCTAAATAAGTAAATGTGTGTTTTTGTAGGTGATGTTTAGCCAATCAGAAAGCGGGGCGTTCGTGCTGAAGGTGTGTTTAGCCTTCAGGGCTTGTTTTAAGTAAATCATTTCTTAATACTGATGAAAAAGTGGCAGATTATTTAACATATAACAAGACATTTTCCCAGAATATAAGCTGATTTTTTTTGCTGCCAATGAAACTAAAACTTTTTCATCAATACTAAAAAATCATTCACTTAAAATAAGGCTCCGTTTCTTGTTAAAAAGTTACTTATTAGTTAGTTTTGACTTATTTCAACTATATTAAGATGTTTGTACTAGAAACTAGACTAAAAATACTTGGTAAGATTTTGTGCTTTTGCAGTGTAACTAAGATTTTTTATTTTATTGTCATGTTCAGAGTTTCTCAGGTATGGAGACCCTAAAGAGACATTGAAGAAAACATCTAAATAAACGTTCAGAAGCTGCGTATCCATTACAAATATGCTTAAAAAATATTCTGCTAGTGTAAAAAAAAAATCCAATTGCGGTCTTTCCATTAAATAAGAATTATAGTTAAAATCACATCTGAATAAGTTTGTTCATGAGTCATTAAAAACATCATCCTCCATCATCCTGTCGTCTTCTTCGTGGTTTGCATCAGTGGCAACATCCATTTGTTGATCATGTGACTAATGCGAAGCAAAAAGAGTGTCTCTATTGCAGTTTTGCAAAATAAACCAATTTTGATACGGCCAAAAAAGTCATCTTTGTGTTTTTTTTTCTAAGCAAATTTACTTTAAAAGGTCAAATTCCACAATTTTATACTCAATGGAAACAAAGCTGGATATTCTAGAAAGTTTACTTTTTAAATTTTTAGGGTCAAATTTTAAAATCTCGCTGTGTGAATTAGGCATGAAAAGAAAGACACACAGTCATAAAAGTCTAAGAAAGACGTAAAACTTTCCATCTCAGCTGGACGTTTCATCAACACCTCTGAGCAGAAGAGCTTCTTACCGGATCGACGGCCACCACGGGCCGGACGCTGTTGCTGCAGCTGCTGCAGCTGCTGCACCTGCTGCTGCTGCTGCGGCTGCGGCTGCTGCTGCTGCTGCGGCTGCTGCTGCGGCTACTGCGGCTGTTGCTGCAGCTGCTGCTGCTGCACCTGCTGCTGCTGCTGCAGCTGCAGCTGCCGCTGCGGCTACTGCGGCTGTTGCTGCACCTGCTGCTGCTTGGTAGAAAATGATGAGGCCTGATTTATCTTATGCACGTCTGACAGCAGCCAGGTCCGGACTGATCCGTTTTTCTACCAGGTGTGTTTACGAGACGCTGACCTAGATGTTGCATCAGAAAGGTCAAACGTCGTGTCATGGCGAGGAGATCCCAGCAGTCTCCAAAGAAACATGATATCAGGCCTTTATATCCCATAATGTGT
>NW_015112631.1:509047-515508 GCF_001443285.1 Poecilia latipinna
ATAATGTGTTTTATTTGGCAGAATAAGGGAGGAAACTTTAAACAGGAAATTTAATCTCAGACTTTCTGATTTTTCTACCAGACATGTGGAAACATTTCTGTACCAAATGTCTGATTTCAGCTGCAGAGTCGCTGAAGGTCTGAGTTGCTGCGAGTCTTGATGGATAGCATTTGTTCATGAAGCAGACTGAGTTATTAGGATATACAAACGGAGCCCGTGTTGTTTTGTTCCAGCGTGTTCCAGACAGAGGAAAGTGCTCAACAAAAGCCTGAGTCACTGCTAGATTTATGCATGAAACACTCATTTCAGCGCAGGGGGAAATTATCTGCATGCTCTGTATGTGGCTGCTGGTTAGCTTTTATGTGTTTGCATGCGGAGAAATGTTGGCTGTGAAGGAGAGCGTTGTGTTGCTGCAGAATGATGATGATGGTGGTGGTGGTTACAGAGCCTCGTGACCAGCTGTCTGGAAGGTAAAAGTGATGCCATGTTTACGCAGCTTGTCACAGACTGCGGCCTCCAATTATCTCTATAAACGCAACCAAAACATTGTCTGTAACTTCATGACACAATTCATAATTCACGCTCCATTTCCAACTCATTTAGCAGCAGACGGGACCAGCACGAAGACAATAAGCTGATTGATTGGATTATTTTCAGACCGGCGATTATTTGGCTCAGGCAGACAGTCAATGAGAAGCAAATTATGAGATTATCTGAGATTACTTAACAGAAACACAGATTATCTGTTTAATGCTGTCATGTTTTCTTTAAAAGTTCAAAGGTTGAACATTTTTTACTTTTTATTTCAAGTTTTTTTCTAGAAAACTTCTGATATTAATCTGAACATTTCTGAGGTTTTTATGGAACATTTTGACTTTTCAAGCTGATAAATTTCAGTGTTTTTTGTTGAAAATTTATAAGATTAATCTTAAAGTTTGAGTTTTTTCTTGCAAATGTTTAACTTTACAAACTCATCAACTTTAAAGAGTTTTCCCAGAATATTTCTGATATTAATCATAACATTTTTGAGATTTTCTTTTGTAGCAAATTTTTGACTTTTAAAAGTCATAAATTTCCAAATCTTTCTAGAAAATTTCTGAGATTAATTTAACAAAAATAAATTCTAGAAACTTTTCGATTTTACAGACTTATTAACTTCCAAGTTTTTTGTAGAAAATTTCTGGTATTAATCAAAAAAAATTCTGAGGTTTTTTCAACACAAATATTTGACTTTTCAAACTGATAAATTTCCACGATTTTTTTCATTAATAAACTTCCAAGTGTTTCTAGAAAAGAAAGAGATGAATCTAAAAATTTCTGATGTTAATCTAAAAATTTTTGAGTTTTTTTTCCACAAATTTTGACTTTTTGAACTCAAAATTCCACTTTTTTTTTCTAGAAAATTTCTGAGCTAAAACTGAATATTTTAGAGTTTTTTTTAGGAAATTTGCTCTTTTTGTTTCGATGTACAGTGACCCTGATGTCATATTACCAGAGAGCCAATGGAGGGACAGTAAAATGGTTGACATAATTGTCATTCTTCGTTATTAAATGCATTCTTTGGGCATTTTCACTGAAATCTCGACAGAGTTGCAGCAGCCTGTCAGAGATGAAGGCATGGCCAAGTTTCCCAGCATCATTCAGGATGACGGATGAAAGGAGACTTTCAATATTTTCTCGGTGACAGAATGAAATGTGTAAAATGTGTTTCAGAGGAAACGTAGGAACCAAACACCATTTAATCAAAACCAGAAAAACATAGATTCGTTTTCAAGACGGAGTATTTGACTCTTCGGCTTCAGAAGCAGCTGAAGTTAGTTTTAAAAACATTCCTGTTTCTGTCAGATATTCTGTGTTTAAATTAAAGTGATTTTATGTCTCCAGATTGAGATAGATTGTTCAGATTCAACGTCAATAACTTACAAAGTCAATTCAAAAGTTCAACATTCAGCGGTTTAAGAATAACTTTATGGAAAAAACATTATTGACAAAAACCTTGTGCTGTTTTTAGAAGCAGCAGGAAAACAAATGGAAACACAAACAATGTGAATTTTGCATAACATTTCCCCCTTGAAGTCAAATTTTACGTTCTCATTTCGAGCTTCATTGATTTGTGAGCAGCCATTTCAGCCATAACTCCTGTTTTTAAACATGTTTTGATCTCTGTTGGGGTTTTTATCTAAACTTGTGGAGTCGATGAGAAAAGCCTTGAACGTTTCTGCTGCCTGTGAGGTTTGCAGAAAGACGGAGGTAATCATCTATTCCAGTCTGCAGTCTGATATTATTCAGTGTTCAGCAGCGTGTTCATGCATGGCACACAGTCACAGTGTTCTGCAGAGACGTGACATTCCACCCCATTTAAAAAACACCAGATGCCTGTCAGCCTTTTCTTACCAGCCTCCCTCTCTGATCTGCAGGCTCACTTGTGAAATATGCATTTATTAAAGCGCAGTGAAGTCCGCTGACTCCTCTACTGATTGCATTATTACTCGGTGAGCAGCGAGTGAAGCAGCTGGTTCAACTGTGTACCAGTGAGATGTTTCCGAGAGTCGGCTCAGGAAAAGGATCTAAACACTTCAACACAGTTCAGTGCCTTTAAATGCACGGCAACGTTTGTTTTCTCAAGACTGACTCAAGAAAACCGTCTAGAAAACGTACATGCGGGAAAACGGGGAATGGACTCGTTATCCTGAGAAAATGTGAAGTTAACTCGTTATCTTATGAAAAAGATGTTTATATGCAGAAAACGAGAAATTAACTCAAGAAACTGTGAAATTAAGTTATCTCAAGAAAACAATCAGGAAAAGAAATATGTGGAAAACTCAAAATTTACTCATTATCTCAAGAAAACAATCAGGAAATTAACTTGTCATCTCAAGGAAATGCGAAATGAACTCTGTTGCTAAAATACATCTGGAAAAAATATATGTGCAAAACGAGAAATTAACTTATCTCGAGAAAGCAATCACGAAATGAACTCGTTATCCTGAGAAACCTGGAAATGAACTCGACACGTGAAAAATGTGAAAGTAACCCGTTATATAAAAAAAAAACATGTAAAGTCTAAGCAGGAAATGTTCAAAGTTAGGCTAAAAAAACTAAAACAAAATTAGCTGAGCTGTTAGCGCCTTGCTGGATTAGCTGATTAGCTGCTTTCCCATCATTTCAAGCTAATCTGAGCATCAACACAGTTTGACCAGTAAATTCTTCTTTCGTTCCTGTTTATTAAAAAGCTTTTAATCTTTTATTTACCAGTTTTGCATCACAGAAACTTTGCATTATGTTTTCAGCTTTGTTAGTAAGTTAAAAACATGCTGGGAAGCAAAATGTGACGACAGAGGAAAACTAATGGAATAAATTGTAATAATTTATATTTAAACCAAAAGTGTTGCTGTATGCTGAGTAAATCGTATTTCTGTTTATGTAGGAGTAATTTCCTTGCTGTTAACTGGGAGTAATTAAATTTTAAGCGCTTGAATGGCTCCAGTTTGTTGAATGGCTGATCTGAACTGCCGCGCTGGATTGTTGGTGTAATCTGGACTACCTTTCCAAAGTGAAAGGGATTAGCAGGATGTGGTAACCTGAGGGAATGCTGCAGACCTGGTTCCACCTGCCAGGCCCATCCGACTCGGCTTCGGTTCCAGCCAGCCGCTCTGTGATCAGCCGCCATCCAGGCTGCTGATCGCCAAGCCGTAACTGAGCTGGTGCTGCAATTTTATGGAAACATTTTAAAGCTTAGTTTAGTTATTTATCTTCCTCACATTTGTTTTTGGATATTTTTTTGCTTTATTTTGACATTTTTGTAGAAGAATCTACTTTTTTTTAGACAAAAAGATGATTATATATTAGTAATATCAATTTGTTGAACTTGGGTTGTTATGTAAAGTTTTTAGCTTTATTTCATGTTATAATATTATTCCTACATCAAAAATATACCCAGAGTGTTAATTAGGTTTTTTCCACGCGTGTTCGAGAAATCCTTTAATCTCCATGGCAACCATTCAGGGTGCCTAAGCGCTTGGTCTCACTCAGCTCCTCTAGACTAGTGGCAGCAATAATTAGCAAACAACTGGTGGAACTGCATTTTTGCTGAGCTTCTTCTTGTTATTCTTTTAATGGTTGTAAATGGCAGAATGAGAAGCGTTGTTGTCATAACGAGCTGTAGGCGAAGTGCTGAAAAGAGCAGGAGCTTCTTAAAGAGACAGAGGCCCAATTTCAAGGCGTCAAATTTGGAAGACAAATTTTTTTAAGCCATGTTTGATAGACATAAGTAACACTTTTATAACAACTGAAGGCAACAACTTGATTGAGTTATAAAATGGGACTATATGCCTTCAAGGGCCGGTACGACGAGAGTTTATTGGCCCACATGGCAGATTCATATTCAGATCCATATTTCATCCAGATTTTCTTTTCTGAATCTTTCCTTCCACCATTTCTGGAGTAAAAATTTCTTCTTTTTTGGTGGGGCAGCTGTTTACTCTGGTTCTGGGTTGTTTTCTGATTGGACCTTTTAAGCTTTAATCAGTTGTTGTAATGTGTAACCATGGCAACAGGGTGTTAATCAGCAGGGAGCGGCTGATTAACACAGGGAAAGCTGAAATATTTATTTAATTTACCTGTGGAATCAATAAAAAAATTTGTAATTTGAAAACATTTGAGGTTCATAAAATGTGTTTAATTTATCTGAGGTTACATTTTTTTGTGTCTCATGAAAGATACAATTATTTTCACAGTTTGATACTGTGCAGGTGAGAAAATAACTCCAACATTATCAACACGATTAGTTAAATTTTTTAATATTCATGTATATTTTACTCTTTAAATGCTTTTAGAGAAAGAAAATCCTGGTTTCCTGAAATCCATCCATCCATTTTCTGAACACCCTTGTCCCTCAGTGGGGTTGGGAGGGGTGCTGGTGCCTATCTCCAGCTAACGTTCCAGGTGAGAGGTGGGGTACATCCTGGACAGGTCGCCAGTCTGTCGCAGGGCAACACAGACACACACCTAGGGGCAATTTAGACAGACCAATTAACCTAACAGTCATGTTTTTTTTGGACTGTGGGAGGAAACCGGAGTACCCGGAGAAAACCCACGCATGCACAGGGAGAACATGCAAACTCCATGCAGAAAGACCGGGGCCGGGAATCGAACCCAGAACCTTCTTGCTGCACGGCAACAGCTCTACCAACTGCGCCACTGTGCAGCCCGGTTTCCTGAAATGCCCAGAGAAAAAAAACTCTTATCTGTTCATTGTAGCGTTGGATGATTAGCTACCTGGAAGGTAAGAAAATGTTCATTTACAGACCCATTGAGTCTGTAAATGTGACTCAATGGGTGGAACAGAAAAAGCAGCTCAGCGAGGGCCAACTGTGAAAGCCTGACCAGAGGAGACGGCGGCTGTGGAAGCAGGTGTAGAAAATAAATCAATGGCTGGAATTGATCTTGTTAACTTGAGGCAGTGGTGCAAGGCCAATTGCATAAGAGCGCCAAGGAAGCTGGGTCAGGCAGGAAGGAGAGGGAGCAAAGGGCGAGAGGAGAGCAGACGAGCAGAAGAGAAATCCCAAAACGCAGAGGACAAAATATGAAATCCATAAATAAATAAATAAATAAACCACCTTTTTTCCCTGCAGCCTTGGAGCAGGAAGGATGAGGGCTGCTTACTGACTGTGAGTGGATTTGTTGTTTGTTTGGCAGAGATCCGGGAAGCGTTTAAGGTGCTGGATCGTGATGGAAACGGGTTCATTTCCAAGCAGGAGCTGGGAATGGCCATGAGGTCTCTGGGGTACATGCCCAGTGAGGTGGAGCTGGCCATCATCATGCAGAGACTCGACATGGACGGTGAGTCATGGCCGCACTCAGCCGCACAAACCTATTCACGCTGCATCACCTCCACAAATGGAAAACAGCTTATTGTTGTACAGTCACAAAAACACCAAATACTACCAAGTACAGCTTTTAGTGCAAATGTCTTAGTGCACTTGAAGTAAGACAACAGTAACTTAAAAGTAACTTTGCATTAAATTATAGTAGCTTGTTTTCATGTACGTCACAGAAAATGTGAACGTTTTAAGTCGAGAATTACTTAATATTGATGAAAAAATACTAGTTCCATTGGCAGGTTATTTCATTTGATGTAAGTGAAATAATCTGCCAGTGGAACTAGAACTTGGTTGCTAGGTAACAGCCTGGGCTCGGCTGGGGTTGCTAGGTAACGGGGCAGTGGAACATTATACCAGGGCAAATAGAACTTTGTAATCAATATTTAAGACTTATTTATTTAAAATAAGCTCCTATTTCTTGCTGAAATTTAGTTTTGTCTAATTTTAAATTCTCTAAGATATTTTAATTAAAAAATTAGACCAAAATTATTTGGTAAGAATTGGTGTTTTCACAATAAAAGCATAATTTTTTGTGCATATCTTAAAAACTTAAACATAAATGTAAAAATACACAATTTA
>NW_015112631.1:519312-523494 GCF_001443285.1 Poecilia latipinna
TCTTATTCACCCCCCTTCAAATAAAGTGTTACCGACCTTTTAAACAAAACACATGGAAAAACTTTTTTCTGAAAGTATTATTTGTATCAAGCAAAGTCTGAGACAAACACCAGTTAGAATAAAAGTGCCTGACAGCTTATAGAGGATATTCAGAGCACTCCAAAAACACCAAATACTATAAAGTATTTTTGATTAGTTTCTAATGTAAATATCTCAGTTCACTTGAAATAAGACAAACTAACTTACAAGTAACTTTTTTAGCAAGATATTAGGAGCTGGTTTTAAGTAAATAATCTCTTAATATTGATGCCAATCTTCCACTGGCAGGTTATTTCACTTATAACAAGACATTTTTCCCATGTTATAATTATAACTTTTTCATCAATATTAAGGAAATATTAACTTAAAACAAACTCCTGTATGTTGCTGACAATTTACTTATGTTTGTTTTGTATTATTTCAAGTGTAACAACATATTTGCAATAGAAGTTAGACCAAAATTATTTGGTTAGATTTTGTTTTTGCAGTGTGGTTTAGATATTCTTTTATCCCTGACAACCTTTTTACCTTCTGAACCACTTACTTTCTTCCAGACATTATTGTACTGCATTATTTATCACTTCAATAAAGAGGTGCTGTACATTGTTTTAAATTCATGAAGCTAATTTTAAGCTGCAGCCTTGATTCATCACCAGAGTTTGGAAAAGTTTTTAAATTTAAGTCTGAGCATTCATATGATAATTAGTAGGAAGAGAGACGGCATTAAAGAGAGGGATGACATTAGCAGACGACTGGGATTGGATTTTGGTGATTATATTTTGGCCAGATGAGATGTAGTGAACATTTGATCCTCACTAACCTGCTGATTTTCAGCCTTGCAGCAAAGTTCAGCTAATCACCAAATCGACAGCTATCCGTTCTGCTAACTCACATCAGCTCTGTGAAACTATGTCTGCTTTTTGTTTCTCTCTTTTGATTTTCCTCCAGTTTAGCTCTTAGTTTCTTCTGTCTTTCAAGTGAACTTGAGTGACTTTGCTCATGCGTGCACAAATTCACTTCTGTAATAATTCATTTGTTCAGTTTCCAGCTGCTGGGTTGTAAAAAATGTAAGGGGAAAAAAGACGTGAAAAGCAGGTGGCTTTGACTGTAACGGACACAGAAAGTGACTCAGTGACTTTGTGCCGAATGTTGAGCTGTCACAAACAGTGCCTACAAAATGAGACCCAGCATCCATGATGTGTTTAGTAAAAAAAATGTTCACATTTGTTCCACAGCGTTAGGCTGCGCTGCACACTGTTCATTTAGTAGCTTTCATGAAAGGGCATAACAAAACATTACTGTTTCAGTTTCAAAAATGATTACAAAACACACTCCATGTCATTTTATTACAATGTTAGCTTGTTAATTTATAAGTATTTCCACCATTTTCAAACACACAGTCCTGTTAGTATTGGTAGCTTACAAGGTTTACACAGATTAGTCAAAAGCAAACAAAATCTGATACAAAAACTTGACAGAATATTTAATTTTTTCATGTTTTTAATTTGTAGCTTCAATATTTTACATTTTCAGTTAAAATTCTGTTGTTTTTAGTGAAGATTAATGAATATTTAGGTGCTGCGGCTGAATCTGCATGCAGTGCAGGTACTGGATACTGGGTGCTGTGACAAATAGGTCTGTGCAGATGGCTAAGCACAGCTATTTTAGTCATTACTGTATTATTCATATTAAAGAAACTCACACACTACTGCCGCATGCTGATGGTGTGGGTAGAGCAATCAGATCAGAGAGATTTAACCCACATGGCATATTCATATTCAGATCCACATTTTATCTATAAATTCACTGCATTTTTGGGGCGATTTGATGCAACAGAGCGGCACAGATTTAGATGAAAGCAAAGAATCACTGGCAGCAAAGACACAACCCAAAATATTAAGAACAGTTAAAAATGGTAGAAATTCATATTTTGCTCTGCTGAAAATTCAGAAGTTTCTAAGCAGAACTTCAAAATGCAAAAAAACTAAATGAGCTGCTCATAAAATGATTTTTACTGCAAAAATACAGGATATAAGAGCTTGTTTTAAGTCAATAATTCTTTAATATTGAAGAAAAAGTTCTAGTTTCATTGGAAAATTATTTAACTTTTATTTTTCCCAGTTTATAAGTGATAATCTTTCATTGGAACAAAAATGTTTTCATCAGCATAATGTAATCATTTACATCAAACAGGTTTCTATATCTTGTTTAAAATTTACTTGTAGTTTTGCTTTATTTCAAGTGTACTAAGGTATTTGAACTAGAAGCTAGATCAAACATACTTGGTAAGATTTTGTGTTTTTGCAGTGTGCACTTTGAAATTTTACTTATTTTTGGTCATTTTTAATCAATCAATCAGTCTGCATAGCATAGCAGTTCAAATTGGTTTACTTTGTAAAAACACAAAAATAAAAAGCAACAAAAACAACATGAAGTCAACAATTTATAAACCAAACATTATATTTTAATGTCAGATATGTTGGTCAGTGTTCCAGGTATTATTAATCAAAAGCAGCTCTAACAGGTGAGTTTTAACTTTGATTTAAATGAACTCTGTGTTTTGGTTGTTTCGCAGTTTTCTGGAAGTTTGTTCCAGATTTTTGTTGTGTAGAAGTTGAATGCTGCTTCTCCTTTCAACCTTTCAATCCACAGGGAAAAAAAACCCTTAATGCTGAAAGAACAAAACTAGAACATAAATAAATGTCCATCCTCTTTCAGGTGATGGACAGGTTGACTTTGAGGAGTTCATGACGATTCTGGGCCCCAAGCTGCTGTCGTCTGAAACGAGAGAAGGCTTCCTGGGCAGCACGATAGACACCATCTTCTGGCAGGTAAATCTGAATCCTTTCAGCAGCTACTGTGGCTTTTATTGTGATTTAATCCAAATGTTCACAGCCGGATGCTGACACATCAGATCTGAAACGTTAAAGAATGGAACTGAAGACGATGAACATGAAGGCTTCAGGATTAGAGGGAAAAATGAGTAAAACTGACTGATAAAACAGAATTAATCCAATAGAAAAAGAAACAAACTGCTGTGTGTGTGTGTGTGTGTGTGTGTGTAGGTGTGTAGGTGTGTAGGTGTGTGCGTGTACCAGGTTTTTATATCCTTATGGGAACCTATCTACAATGTGGGGTTATGGGGACCATTGCTCCTTGTGGGGACATTTTCTTGGTCCCCATGAGGGAAATTGTTGTTTTTGGGTTAGTGGTTCGGTCTGTGGTGGTTAGGTTTTGGGTAAAGGTTAAGATGAGGGTTAGACTGTAGAAATTAATGAAAGTCAATGTGAAGTCCCCACAAGTGACGAAAACATGTCTGTGTGTGTGTAAAGGGCAGGATATCTGGCACCTGTAAAGCTTTTACCAAAATCTCCATCTTGACCAGTGTTACCTCTGGGTCACAACTTATGGTCTGCACTGTAAAACTACAGGGCGAACGTACTTCCAACAACATCGACTTATCGAAATACGGTGCTGCTTCCACATTTTGTTTTCTGTAATAAACGTTTGCCTGGGAGCGATGGGCCTCCTCTGGAGTGTAAAGGAAGCTTAGAGAGGATGAAATAAACAGCAAAGCTTGGTTTATGACAACTATAAGTCGACGTAGCTCATAAATGATGTGCTGAAGATTCAGTTTTTGTTTTTTTATAGTCTGTGATAATTTGGGAATGTGAATCTCAGAAGCTTGGTTATTGCTTTAGAATGTCTTGTTTGAAGTAAAAGTTAAATGTTGAAAGGTGTTTGTTTCTAGAGTTGCGTCGCTCACTGTGGCAGGATGTTGGATTCCTTGTTTTATAGACTTTTGTTCATAATTTTTGTTATTATGGACAATTATTCCATCTGGTTTTGGATTCTGTGCAGCTGGAAGAATGAACTAATGAACTTTCAGACAGTTGCTATGAATCAACATGTTATTTATATAATTAGGAACAGCTGATTAGCATCTTAAAAGCTCAAATAGCATCTGAACTTTGACCCCCAAACCTCAGACGAGATGAAAAGGAGACATCTAGGATGCATAGCAAAGAGAGAAGGAAGTTCATTGTATTTTTCCCATCAGTCATCATGATCATGTCCCCTCCTCTAATGTTATGTTGTCCCCTTCTCCAACATCAGTCATAATGGACAACAATCATCTCCCCT